>NC_141621.1:43795534-44068034 GCF_047967505.1 Dipteris shenzhenensis | reverse complement strand
TTGCTCGTAGCAAGTCCTGGTATATGTCTAACTCTCTGTAGAACAAGAATAGAGCCACTAGGCATAACAAGGTGGATATCCCCATAACCATAGACATCCATAGAATGATCAATGCCCATCAAACCACTCTCCACAATGCATTTTTGATATGCACTGAACCATGACCTATGAGGGGTCATATGACATGAAGCACATGGATCTAACATCCAATCACCGAGAATGGGTACATCAGTGGCCAAGAAGGAGGTGTCAGACATAGACGAAAGAATGCCCCCATCACTGCTATTGTCAGTGGAAACCCTGGCATCCACGCCTTGAAGCTCAACATGCTTCTTCTCCTTCTTCCTATCATTCTTAACCTTGCTCTTCTTCTTGCATTTTCTTAGCCATTTCCAGCAGTACTTTTTCATGTGGCCATACTTTCCACAATAGAAACATCTAACACAAGTCCGAGAGCTAGACTTGCTCTTGGAATTCCCCCTTTAACATGACCTGTTTCTACCAATTGATCTACCTCTGGAGTGCATATCAAGGCTGTATTTCAGCACATCAGGGCATTTCAACCCATCATGCTGTAACATAACACTATCATTGGTCATACATTCGGCATATACGAGTATAGAACTCATATGCATGGCACTCTACACCCTGTACACCATCCTGTACCTGCAAGTAGACTGACTTCGAGAGTGATGACTGAATGATAGAGCATGCTTGCTCATCCATGTCATCCCAATCACTCTGTTTAATGCCATTAGGCTTGACACCTTTGCATTGAATGGGCTTATGCTGCCTCTTCTGCACTAACACATCATAAATCTGCTCTTTCCAATACTGAAAGTTTGATCCATCCAACCTCTCAATATCAAAGAGGGCACTACCAATTGTAGATGCCATATCTGTGACACAATAGCTCACAACCAAAGAATAGTATAGTGCAATAGGCAACCCAAATGACCAAAAAATAGTGTTGTCCAAACCAATCAGGTCTCCAAATAAACTGGCTGATCCAATGCTCAAAAGCACTCAGCCATAAAGAGGCATAAACAAGAATATATGCAGCCTAGTAACCTGCCAATGCTTGGCAATCCAAGTAAGAAATGCACTAAACCAAATGAGCAATGCCTGCTCAACCAATGGCAATAGGAGCCCAGCTCAACTATTCATAAACATCAGTGCGGCATCCACCAATGCAAATCCATAATGCATCGAAATGGCATTTACTGCATCACCAATGTATCACCTCAAGTGTGCAATCCTTTGGCAAGAAAATCAAGCATTCACCACTTGCCAAATGTGCCAAAATGACTTGCCAAAATGCCAATAATGTCGCTCCCAATCACTTTTTGTAATTTACTGTTGTGCAAGAGAAATCACATTCACTTTGGGCAGGATAACACGCTGTCCTTGTTTTTGAACAGTGATATCTTTTCACCAAAAGACCGGATGCCAAAGCTGTAAACAGCAAAGTTGTAGCTGGTAGAAAGATCTACAACTTGTCAGTTGACCTCAAGAGCCAAATCCTTGTGGATTCTCAGATATTCTCACCTGAAAAACAGCTTCCTACACATTGGTCACAAATAGACAGTAGACTGCAACTTTTTGTGGTTTTGCAGAGGTTGTAACTTCTGCAGCTTATGCCGGATCAACTTGCTTCCAGAAGCAAAGTTGTATGTTCTGTGAACTACAACTTTCCAGTTCGGCACAAAGTGCAATTCCGCACCAGGAAAGAGATATTCAGTCCTGAAAATGACCGTTTTGTCATAAAAAACAGCAATAGCAGCAATTGTAATGTCCTGACCAATGGCAAACACAATGCCATAAAATCAGCCCCGAATACGGTAACAAATCAGCCCCAAAATGCTGACAAACCAGCCCTAAAATAGCTCCAAACAATGCTATTTTGACAGGATCTCAATACATCACCATACCACCGTATGTATTTAACATAGGCAAATAACCATGCATCCAACGAACTGTCAATGCATCTCAACCAGGCATGTACCACTGTCAAAGCATGTGTCACTGCCACTGCCAAAGTGATGTACCTACAGATCGAAAGCTCCTTGTGCAAGACTGCAAAATGGCATATGACCAGTCCCGCAAAGTGTCCAAGCGACAGCCTCACACCCACAATTTGCTTTACAGAAAAAGCTGACACAGTTTAAGCACTCTTGAATATAATAGATGATAGCCTATGAAGCAGAACCAGTTTCGACCTTTGGGTCGCTCAATTTACAGCAATTCCTTTTACTTAGCCAACATTTGGTTCTACCGGACAGAGATGCGACCCAAAAGCGCAATCACTCTTCTTGTTGCAGCAGTTCCATTTCTGAAAGACAGACTGTCCATGATGGCTTGATACAATAGTCGAATAGATTCTGTATCACAAGAAAAAGCCTGTTGCAATCCCTGCCTTACGGGCCCTTCATCTACATTTTCATTAGCGATATATGGAAGCTCTACCTACCCTTCTAGTTTGGCATTGCTATTGCGATACCCATCCTTAGCTTCACCTTCAGCTCTCACGGGAATCTACCAAGCTCTTCTTCGGGCTCTGGGCTTCCTCCACGCTCTGATACCAGCTGTGGGAGAGGAGAGCACACAGAAAGGGATAGGAGACACCAAAAGTGGTGGAGCAAAAGCTACTCTAGCTTATTCCTCTATCATATATATATGAGTATACATGGGCACTGTACAAGTGGGTGGGCACACTGCCCTTTACCCCAACATAGAGACAAGTGAGGCTAGTGTGTAAAGAATAAGGGAGAGAGATAGGAGACTCAAGTTCAGCTTTCTTCACAACACACAAAAGAGAGAGGACACAAGGTTGGAGGGTGAAGCCTTTCTTCACTTTTGCACACAACAACAATACAATAGAAGAGGGAAATACCCTACAAAGTGATAATGCACCTCAATGTGCTTCGTTCTAGCATGATAAACTGGGTTATTAGCAAGCATGATGCTGCTAATGTTGTCACAATGAATGACAACTGCTGCATGAATTGACTATCCCATATCTGCAAGTAGCTTCCGTAACCAAGCTACCTCACATGCAGCCATTGCTGCACCCCTGTACTCAGCCTCTGTGCTCGACAAGGCAACTGTTGGCTGCTTCTTGTTGCTCCAACTGATGGCACCACTCCCAAGGGAAAACATAAAACCACTAGTAGATCTCCTGTCTGAGACACTACCAGCCCAATCAGCATCTGTGTATCCATGTACCTGTAATGCACACCCAGCTTCATAAAACAGTCCATAATGCAATGTGGACTTCACATACCGCAGTATGCGCCTAGCCGCATCCAAATGTGGCTTCCTCGGTGCCTGCATAAACTGACTCACCAGCCCCATAGCATAGCTCAAATCTGGTCTGGTTATAGTCATGTAAATCAAGCTACCTACTATGCGCCTGTACATAGTAATATCTTCAAGAAGCTCACCTGTCTCTGCATTGAGCTTCACATTCTGCTCCAATGGAACAGAAATAGGCTTACAGCCTGTCATCCCATATTTGGACAGCATGTCCAAACCGTATTGCCTTTGCAATAGCCATATCCCACTCGGGGATCTAATAACCTCAATGCCCAAGAAGTAACACAGCTCTCCCAAATCCTTCATCTCAAATTTCTGCTTCAACAGCAGCTTCACTTCATTAATGTCTGCATCACTATCACCTGTAATAATCAAGTCATCAACATAGATGACTATAAGCACAATCCCTCTGTTTGTCCTTTTCACATAAAGTGAAAAATTTGAATTGGAAATCTGAAATCCAATAGTGACAAGATATTGCCCTATCTTGTCTGACCATGCCCTCGGCGCCTGTTTTAAGCCATACAAGGCTTTGCGCAACCTGCATACAAAATCGGGGTGTGAATTATCCTCATAACCTTTTGGTTGCATCATATAAACCTCTTCCTGCAAATCACCATGTAAGAAGGCATTTTTCACATCCATCTGATGCAAAGACCATCCCTTTGCAGCAGCCATAGCAATTACTGCTCTCACGGTTGCCATCCTTGCAACTGGGCTGAAAGTTTCCTCATAGTCAATTCCATATGTCTGCGCAAAACCTTTGGCAACCAATCTTGCCTTGTACCTGCTAACAGACCCATCAGCATTGTGCTTTACTTTGTAAACCCACTTGCAGCCAATAGCCTTCTTATCATGAGGCAAAGGCATCAAATCCCAAGTGTGGTTTGCATCCAAGGCAGCCATCTCTTCATCCATAGCTGCTTCCCAATTTTTATGCCCTGCTGCATCCTCAAAACATGTGGGCTCTGGCTCCTCTAGAACCTTGACCATATAAGCATAGTGATGTGCTGTATACCCATCATATCTCAGCCTGTCAACTGGATACTTAATACGAGTGGACCTCCGTACAACTGGATCAGTTGCAGGAGTCTTTAAATCATGCCTGCTTTTCCTTGCACCAGGTGTAACAACAGAAGGAATCCCAAGTTCCTCATCAAGGCTCATTTCAGAGCCACTTGACTCTCCATCAACATGAGAGCTACCAGCAGACACATCAAACACTGGAGCATGGTCCACTTTTTCTTTTCCCTTATGTGATACCTGCACAACACTATCAGGACTGCCATGTGACGATTCACTAGATCTCAATCTCCCTGTCCATGCATTAGATCCACTAGTAGAGGACTCTCTGGGTCCACTCAAGGCTTGAGATTGCTGCTCTGGATTTATTGCAGCATTCCCATTTCCTGCATCTGCATCTCCTACCATAACAGTTGGTGCATACCAGCTGCTCATTTCATCAAAAACAACATCTCTGCTCACTTGCATTTTGCGGGTGGAAGGGTTATAACAGCGATACCCTTTCTGGTGCAGAGCATATCCAATAAAGATGCATTTTTCTGCCTTTGGATCCAGCTTTGTTCTCTTCTCATCAGGAACATGAACATAAGCTATGCAACCAAATACCTTCAAGTGAGAAATATCTAGTTTTTGGCCTGTATACATTTCTTCAGGCGTCAAGCCATGGACAGCTGCAGTGGGGGTTCTGTTCATAATATAAACTGCAGTTGCTACTGCTTCAGCCCAAAAATAATCAGGCATGTTTTTCTCATTTAGGATCGCCCGTCCTACTTCTGCAATATGCCTGTTCTTCCTTTCTGCAACCCCATTCTGCTGAGGGGTAGACCTGCATGAGTACTTCCTTTGAATTCCCTGTTCTTTCAGATATTCACAAAATTCTTCTGAAAAGTACTCTCCCCCTCCATCAGATCTTAGCACTTTAATATGCACACCTTTCTCTTTTTCAACCATGGCCTTAAAAGCCTTGAAATGGCTGAACACTTCACTTTTGTGCTTCATAAAATAAATCCACACCTTCCTAGTGTAGTCATCAATAAACATCACATAATAATGGCATCCACCAATAGAAGCAGCTTTGGTTGTCCAAACATCTGAATGGATCACTTCCAAAGGTCTTCTACTCACCTTAGCATTTTTGGGAAATGCATGTCTGGCCTGCTTACCCATTTGGCATGCTTCACATACCTTTTGCATTCCCTCAACTCTGAATTTAGGCAAACCTGCAACAATGTTTTTCGTTTGCATAGATTTCAGCCTTTGTATATTCACGTGCCCAATGCGCTTGTGCCATATCTCAATATCTGCAATGACACCTCTCCCATGCACAAACATAGCAGCTTTCACCTCAGGCATATCAACATCCAAGGTGAACATTCTGCCATTTTTGTTGCCTTTCGCAACCAAGCGGCACTTATTTTTCAAGTCCTCAACAAAGCATCCATCAGGATTAAATCTAACCTGCAGACCTTGCTCAACCATCTGGCCAACTGAAACCAGGTTCTTAGTGATTTTTGGAACATGAAGTACATCTGCCAAGTACTTCGTTTTGCCATCCTGCATAGCCAATGGCACTTTACCAACCTGCGTAATTGGGTGCGCAGTATCATCACCTGTTTCAACATAACCTGGCTTATCCAAATTTCTAACATCATGAAACCACTCACCATGACTGGTCATGTGGTTAGAGGCACCTGAATCAACATACCAAACATCATTGCAAGCTGCAGCATCTCCTGACATGGAGTTAACCATATGCTGCATCACAAAAAGGTGCTCATTTCTGTCGTCACCATGCCCACTTGATGATGCATAGTTGCTTTGCTGCAACTTCCCACTTTTGATGTCATTCTGCTTTTTATAGCATGTATTCTCCTTGTGTCCAGGCTTTCCACAATAATAGCATTCTGTGCTGCTATTTACTTGCTGGTTCCTTTGCCATGAACCACGGCCTCTTTGGCTCCCCCTGCCTCTAGAACTACCACGTCCTCCTCCATAGGACTGGTTTTCCTGTTGTTGCTGTTGGTTCTGATTTCCTGCACGGCCACCAAAACGGCCTCTTCCTCTACCCCTGCCTCTACTTGTATTCGAGTAGAAAGCAGTCTCTTGAGAAGTTGAGGTGGCTGAACCACCATTCCTTTGCTCTTCACTTAGCAAGAGAGCAATAAGTTCCTGAAAATCAGGAAATGTTTCACGGACTCCAATGGATGTCCGAAACTGTGCATAATCTTTCCCAACACCATTCAAGGTCACGGACACTAAGTCCTCATCATCAACAGGTGCTCCAATGGAGGCAAGAGAATCTGCAAGGCCTTTCACCTTCAAGGAATACTCATTTATATTCAGATTTTTCCTTTGCACATTGTGCAACTCCTGCTTTAGCTGCATCTTTCGTGCTTTGGTATTTGTGCTATACAGCTTCACCAATGTATCCCATGCCTCCTTAGGCGTCTCTACATCCTGTATATGCACAATCATAGAATCTGAAATGCTAACAGACAGCCAATACAAGCATTTTCTGGCTTTTTCATGCCATTCTTTAAAGGCCTTCAATTCAGCAGGAGTGGGAGCAGCACCCAACACTGGTTCTGCAGTTTCACCACTGATGTACTCCCAAACTCCCTTTCCCATAAGGAAGTTTGTCATCCTGAACTTCCATGCTTGGAAGTTGTTCTTGTCAAGCTTCTCACTGACAATGGTAGACAGATTCTCAGACATTTTACAAATCACGAATTGCAACAGCAACCTGTAAACACAGCAAATGCCTCACAAGGGCAAATAGCAAAACTTCTGCAAACAGCCTCACAGGGGCAGATCCGCAACACTGACGAAAGTGGTATTTCACCACACAGTCACTTCCTAGTGACGATTTTGCATCAACAGGCAACAGGCATGAATCTGCAACTCCCAATATCTCTGCACACAGGCATACGATGCAATTTCTGTGGCACCTTTCCACCGACTAGCCGAGCGGTGGTCGCACACAAAAAACAGGGCCTTTTTCTGAGTGCCTGCGAAGAACTTGCGCCTTCAAAACGGGCCCCGAAACGGCCACAAATCAAAAAAATAAAGTCACCAAGGGCTTTGCCCCGTCCCGCAGCATATACTGCGCTCTCGCCACACCGCGAAGGGCCTCTCAATCTGAAACAGTGCACTCCTGCACTTCTGGCTGTGCTACCTGCAGAGATTTGCTCCCAAACTCGAAATAGGAAAGCTACACTGGTCCTCTTACCAGGACACCACAAACTTGGCTTGCTTTCTTGAGCTCCTTACCACGAACAAGGCTCTGATACCATGTAAAGAATAAGGGAGAGAGATAGGAGACTCAAGTTCAGCTTTCTTCACAACACACAAAAGAGAGAGGACACAAGGTTGGAGGGTGAAGCCTTTCTTCACTTTTGCACACAACAACAATACAATAGAAGAGGGAAATACCCTATATGTCAAAACCTAGAATACGTGGTTCATATGTGAACCCAAACCAAAAACATACGTGGTAGTCTAACTACACCACGAGTACAACTAACATAGGTGGTGACATAAATGATAGTCATCCAGGAGATGTATCGGGGGTAGAGCTTGATATCTCAACATAGTGCACATGGGAGCTAGTAGACTTGAGTTTGCACAACTACACGCAACCTAGGCCATGGTCTGTTGTCTGACCGCTCATTGAGGATGGATCTAACTAAGGGCTGTGGGATCTTGCATTTCAAACTTGATTGTTAGGCCCGTGTCAATGTTGCAACTTCGAGGGTGCTCATCTAGAACATTGAGATTAAGCCCCAAGTTGAACTTGTGCATCGATTTCGCTTGGATTAAATCGTGCTCCATCATAAGGGCATCCATTCTTACTTATGGCCATCTTGGAAAGGTGCTCTTGCTCTCCTATAAGATGCACAATGCCTCGAAAGTTGCTTTTAGGGCTTGTAGATCTCCCTTGTGAGTGGCGAGACTCAAAGTTATAGTGCTCAGAGTCCTCTAACCCAATGATGCGGGGCACTATTCATCTTTTTATACATTGTGTAGCAACACTTGGGGAGACACCCAATGTGTTGTGATGTAGCAAAGCATCTTAAGGTAAAAGGTGCCAAGTCTTGACTCAAATTGGTCCATGCATTCTGTATCTTGGTGCGGTTGAGGATGTTTGAGTTAAAGTTAAAAAAAAGATCAACCTCTTTGGACTCCATGCCCTCATGCTTAGAAAATAAGGCTTATGCAAAGAGGAGCTCTAACTAAGGCAATTATGGGAAAAATATTAGAGGTGGGGATTGAGTGATGTAGCTTGTCTCAAATGCTTGTGACTCCTATGTGCTCCTTATATCAAGTCATTCTCCTTCGGCTCATTAGACTAGGATGACTCCTTAGTTTGAGATGACTTATTGCATGGTCAGAGTCTACTGCTTCACAACCAAACCCTAGTGTCCTTCCACACTGGACAATGAATTTGGTGCTTTCCTTGTGGTGTTGGCTACCTAACGTTTGGGTACCCCTAAATAGAAGGGCATCGCTTGTAGGATGATTAAGGATTTACAAGTGTACATAAAGCTTGTTATGCACCTGGCCACGTGTACAAGCGTAGAGCTGTCCTATGAGATTTTCATAGAACATTGTCTAAGTGTTAGTCCACCTTCTGGTATGTAGCAAGTGCTTTGGAAACAAGGTTCGTTGGCATGTTGCTTGCACTCTTCTTCAAGCCAATGTACATTACTTATTCATCCATGGTGCGATTGATCAAATACCCTTGGGATGCATTCTAACTTCCCTCCTAGAAGTATGTGCATAGTGCTTCGCGTCAATGATCGGAATGGAATGTAACAAAATGGGTAGTAGGAAAACTTGTATGATGAGATCCTTGTAGAAAAACATAGTGTGGCCATCGACAAAGAGAGTGTGACGAGCATGTCCAAGGTGCTAAGAATGTCTTTGGTTGCCACAGTGTTCGAGCAATCCACCCAAGGAAACTGCATAAAAGCTATAAGCGTATTTGCTTAAGCATGGACTCACTCATGGGAGTCTAGTTGACTAAATGGGGTTTGACGATACAAGAGAGACGCTTATCTGGTATCTCATGATTGACATTGGTTGTTTAGGGGCAATAGGGAGGAAAATGATATGGTGAACATAGATTTTGACAATGAAGCTTTGTGTGTTGGATTGAGTATCTGTATGGGAGTGCTAGGAAGAGGGTGATATTGTGTACATGAGTGCTAGGAAGAGGGAGATATTATAGGAAATGGCTATTGAAGAACAATATATGTCTATGCCAAAAAATGTCTATTGTGAATTGGAGTGTCATTTGGTGTGGTGCATAGGAAGCCCCATTGTTGAATGGTTGTCTATCGTGCACATGATTGTGCTTAATGGTTTCTTGGTTTAGCATGCTCTTGGGGGGTTCACTATATGTAAATCCTCTGTATCATGTACATTTAATGCCTAATTTCAAAGTCTCTTATCTATAGATTTTTCATGAATAGTCCCGTGGTACCGTGGATTCAGCGCAGCAGATTTTGATGTTCGGTTCCGTATACCTCGCCACCCAGTGACACTAGTTTTTCCAGGGCTTGCTGCTGAGCTGCGGCCGATTGTCAGGGACTTGGGCTCCCATTTTGGATGGGTTATGCACGACACTTTTGCCGACGCGGTGACCACGGCAGGAGCCCCCCGAGTCCGTGTGGCTGTGGCAGATCCTGCGACTCTCCCTGCAGTGATCGAGATTGTGACAGATGCCGGCAGCATCACCCAGAGCATGATAGTCACTGGACAGCCAGGTCAGTGCCTGAGGTGCCACGGCTTTGGGCACTTGGCGGCTGCTTGCCCACGCTTTGCCAGCTCATCTCGACCCCCCCCGCCCCCGCCTCCTCCGCCCCCGCCCCCCCCCCCCCCGGTCAGCCACATCAGGAGGAGCCGAGGTAGTCGGAGCCCGGTCCAGAGTTAGTGGGTGGTTGGACCGAGGTTAGAAGGAAAAGAGGAAAGAACAAGAAGATCTCGGATAAAGGCAAGGAGGCAGAGGTTACCCTTCCGGCAGCAGCACCCCAGAGACCTGACAGGCAGCCGCCCCAGGGACCTGGGAGAGCTTCTTCGTCGACGGCAGCCCGCCCTTCACAGCCTCAGATCCCCCTCTCTCCCGCTCCCCTGCCCCTTTCCACTCAGTCCCAGCCCCTTCCCCAGTTTCCCCTCCCTTCGCCCGACCCGCAGCCTTAGCCCCCGTCTCTTCCTCCTCAGTCTCCTCCTCCTTCCTCTCAGCCCCAGCTCCAGAGGTGTCCCCATCCCCCCCCTCCCTCCGTTCCCCTCGACTCCTCTACAGTGTTAGCTGCACCTTCGGCTTCCCAGCCGAGGGCAGCCCCCGCTCCGCCTCCTCCACCTTCTCCGCCAGTCGCCTCTGTGGAGTCCGAGTCGCCTACCCCTCAGCCTCCTCCCCCTCCCCCCCCGCTGGCAGGACACCCGGAGTCTACACCACCACTGGAGCAGGCTTCCATGGCCGCTAGCCCCTCAGTGGCAGACTCTGATGGGTCTCAGCTTCAGGAGAGAGAGCTTCCTCGAGACTTTTACAGATCTGGCCCCTGGGACTACTTGGACGTGGCTGACCTTGGGACCTTCCCGGCTTATCTCGACATCAGTATCTTCCTGCTCCGCAAAGGGGCGGATGGGAAGATTGTCGCCTTGGCCCCTAGGGATGGCCCTAGCTTCGCCTTCACGTTTCTCAGTGATGGCACCGAGACCTGGACAGACGACTCGGTTTGGGAGGCGCTCAGAGAGCAGACACACGCCCAGGTCTGTTCCTGGATAGGCCCGTCCGGTGGGCAGCTTCTCGAGACTCAGTGGTCCGAGGGCGATGTGCGCCTGCGGTGGCGTTGCGCCGCCAAACGCTTCCGACTGATTGTGATCCTCAGACCTACCCTGTCATGGCCTCTCCCCCAGGATGTCAGAGCTTGGTCCCATCAGAAACTCCGAACCTTCTATGGGATGACCACTTCAGAGATCTCGAGCTGGCTCAAGAAAGCATTTGTTCATGGCACCAAAGGCCTCTCGCCTTTGCTGAAGGTGTTGAAGGACGGGCAGGACGACCCCGTCTCCCCCTCCAAACCTTCTCATAAGCGGCAGCGCCTCCATTCCGACATGTCTGATTCTTCATCAACTTTGACCGCGAGCAGACAGTTGTTCGCAGCTCCCCATCCCTCTCCATGAGCCTACACCTCGTATCCTGGAATGTGAACGGGTTTCACTCTTCTGGCACCCGTGGTCCCAGGAAGCTCATTTTGCGACAGGAACTTCAGCCTGCAGTGATTGGTCGTTTGGATGTACTTCTGCTCCAGGAGCACAAGCTCTCTGCGGCTCATTCCCGTAGCTGCGGGAAGGTTCTCCCTGGACGTTCCTACACTTACTGGGAGCCCTCGATCGACGCACAGGGGAGGAGTGGGGGTGTCTGTACCTCCGTGTGCGAGCAGTTAGCCCAGGGAGTTTTCGGTCATGGCACGTTGATCCCAGGCCGAGCCCTTTGGGTAGGCCTGGATTTGGAGGGATCCAAAATTGGAATACTCAACATTTATGCTCCTACAGACCTCCGATGCAGAGCCACCTTCTGGAGGACACTTACAGGGATTCTTCCAGACATGGATTCCTGGATTGTTGGAGGTGACTTCAACAATCTGGAGACCTTGGAGGACCAGCAGGGCAGAGGTCCGGAGTTCACAGGTATGGCTCAGGCAGAGCAGTCAGCTTGGGACTCCTTCATCTTCGCGACAGGAGGTAGGGACAGTTGGAGAGACCCGTCCTTCCGACGTTGGCACGGGAGCCTGGACTTCTCTTGGGGCTTCCGCAGGGAAGGAGGCAGACTCCTGGAGAGGCTTGATAGATTTTATGTCAGTGATTGGGCCATCAGTAGAGGCGGTCAGGCGGGTATAGTTCCAAGGACGACACTTTCCGACCATGCGCCGGTACTCCTCTCTCATTAGATTCGGCAGCCCAGACCCTTCCCCCCCGGTCATGCAGGATTCCCGACTCCATTTTCTCGAGGGAGGACGTGCGCAGCAGTATTTGCAGTCTTTGGGACAGAGACTGGGAGGAGTGCATGGATTTGGTGGACTCAGTTGCGCAGGCTCTCTGCAGGAGTCCAGCCAGATCTGCCAGCTAGCAGCCCTACAGGTTCGACAGGATTGGTGGAGTAGAGAGAGAGCTCTTCGGAGGGACCTCGCCTCCATTCAGCGACTCCAGCAGGCTTCCCCGGGCTCGGAGGAGCTTCGGATCCAGGCCCTTCGAGCCAGAGCCCTCCTGGAGGAGACACTCCAGCGCCGCTCAGAGTTTTCCTATCACGCCTCTCTCTCCTTCTGGGCCCGGAAGGGTGACCGGATGTGCAGGGAGTTCTTCAGGACGCATGGCCAGAGAGCTGCAGGTGATCAGCTTCGGAGTCTTAGGACAGCGGATGGTCGTTACGGATCCGGTGGAGGTCCTGGGGTTGGCCACTGACTTCTACAGGACCCTCTTCCAGCAGGAGCCGCTTGCCCCTCGTGCTAGTTGTGCCCGTGAGGAGGTGTGGAGGCACATTCCATCCCTGGTCCAGCCTAGCATGCAGGCGACGTTGTTGGCGCCGTTTACCTCGGATGAGATGCTGGAGGCCTTGATGGCTATCGACGGACAGAAATGCCCAGGAGAGGATGGGCTTCCCCGAGCATTCTTCACCTCCTTCTGGGACCAGATCCATCAGCCCCTCCTTGCAGCTCTACAGGGGATTTTCAGCAGTGGTCAGATGCCAGAGAGCCTCTCTTCGGGACTGATTTGCCTCATCCCGAAGGGAGGAGATAGACAGGAGATCCGCCAGTGGCGTCCGATCACTCTCCTTACCACCGCCTACAAAATCCTCGCCAAGATGATCAGTGCCAGAGTTCGGCCTCTACTCCCAGACCTCATTCATGACACTCAGACAGGCTTTGTCCAGGATCGCAGTATCCTGGATAATGTCTTCACCTTTTCAGAGGCGGCGGAGTGGGCTCAGCACAGTGGATCACACCTTGCCATTCTACTTCTCGACTTTGAGAAGGCCTACGATCGCGTGGACTGGTCCTTTTTGGAGGGGACTCTGGAGCGGCTAGGTTTCCCGGCAGGTTGGATTCAGGGTATCTCAGCTTTGTACAGGACAGCGTCTAGCAGGGTCATCATTGGAGGCAGGATGGGTGAGCGCTTTAGCTTGGAGAGATCAGTGCGTCAGGGCTGCCCCCTTGCTCCTTACCTGTTTCTTTTCTTCGTCGAGGCCATGACTTACTACCTTCGGGCGAGGTCTACCGGGATCAGGGGTGTTCGCCTTCCACTTCGGGAGGACACGGAGCTTCTGGACTCGGAGTACGCAGATGATACAGCCCTTTATGTCCAGGACGATGAGAGGATGCTAGAGAGGGTGCGGATGGCCCTGGAGGTCTTCTGCTCGGCCGCTGGTGCGAAAATCAACTGGAACAAGTCAGTTGGTTTTCTCACAGACCCTGGGGCGTGTTCTCAGTGGGGGCGATTTCTGGGTTTCAGATGGATTCCACGGGGATAGACAGCTAGATACCTTGGCTTCTAGGTTGGCCTAGACATCACGCCAACTCAGCAGTTTCTCCCGGTGCTAGACTCCATCCGACGGAAGCTGGCTTTCTGGAGCACTGCTAAGCTGTCTCTTGCAGGTCGTGCCCTGGTAGTTAACCAGGTCCTCCTAGCCACGGCTTGGTATGTGGCTTCCTGCTGGTGCTTCTTGAGATCCAGCGTGGCACAGCTCAGGAGGTTGGTTCGGAACTTCCTTTGGTCTGGGGAGGATGGTCTTAGAGATACCAGAGCCAGGGTTGCTTGGCAGACAGTCATTCTTCCGCAGGTTGAGGGTGGCCTGGGGGTTATCGATCCAGAGCTTCAGAGTCAGGCCTTGTTAGGCAAGCTTGTCATCTGCGGTTTGACCCCGAGGGGGCAGACGTGGAAGATGTTACTTCAGCAGGGAGTCGGCTCTTGTGTCCCGCGCCGAGGTGGAGAGTGGCTACCATCCCTCAGGTGGATCTTCACTTCTGCCCCGCTCACTCAGCCCCGTTTCCCACTCGTTCGTAGCCTCCTCATGGTTTGGAGGCAGCTCCGTCTCAGTCTCATTCAGTCCCAGCCCAGCTATCAGGAGGAGATCGATCGCCAGCCGCTCGTCTGGAATGGTCAGGTCAAAGACGCCGAGGGCCTTCAGTTGGGGGAGAGATCACATATCAGGTGGGACGGCTGGATGAGGGGGCCAGCCCGGTCCCTTCGAGTTTGGAGGGATACGTACAGACATCTGGAGATGGCCGATCTTGCACACGTAGCTGGAGGTGCACGCGGAGTCCAGGCAAGATGCACGGAGATCGACGGTGCGATCCCAGCTGCTTGGTTGGTTCCACCTGAGCCTCAGGTCCTCATGCCAGGTGTGTTAAGGGTGAAAACTCGTAAATGAATTCCATATTACAGATTGCATTGAATTTCAGAAAACAGGAGAAGAAAAACAGTAAACAGTATTACGCCTGAAATCTTCATCACCCGACTGTATATATAAAAAGTTTACATTCTTCATCAAAAAACAACGTCCAACAACTAACTTCCTCATGTCTTTTCATATCACTAATGACCCATACATTGACATCTTTACATATCCCCTCCATTCTATACTAAGGTTCATGAACTATTACTAATTCTAAATGCTAATGACTAAATTCTATCTTTAACACTGGCACACCCGGTGGTTACTATTTTTTGCCAAAAATAGTAGACTCGAACCCACTTATTTTTTTTTAGTTTCAGTCTAATGCAATTTAGTAGACTCTCTTCATGATGCAACATCTCATCAATCCAAGACTATGCTGGAAAATAGAAAAAAGAGCTTGGTGCAGTACCAAGGTTTAGACTACTTCCAAACACAGTTGTCCTCTAAATTACAAAAGATAGAAATTATTGTGCAATAAAGAAAAAACTAAGACATAGTGCATAATATCCCATTATCCACTTTTTCTGATGCCTTTAAGAAATCAACATCCTGCTAATCATCATTATTGAAACTGGACTGACCAACATCCATCTGTTTACTCATCCTGAATGAGCTAGCTTCAGCTATATCTACTTGAAAATGAAATGATTGAGGACTCTCCTCTGACAGTTCATCTTCTTGTGTTTGATATATTTTTAAAGCATTCAAAGATGAAGTATGTGAAAGCTTTCCAGACAATGTACTTGAAAATTCTTTTGTTGTCATCTTCTGTGACTGTATCAGTACCTGATTTGCCTGTAATTCCTCATTCTGCTTCTTCAACACCTGGATTTGATGCTCCAATGAAGTAATCAGTAATTTATATTCTTTACTTGCAAATGCCTCCCAAGGTCTCATAAACACAGTACTCAGTCTTTCCTTAATGCCTTTCCAAATCAAATTACCTGTCTGCTTCATTTCCATTTCCAGAATCTGTTTATCAGCATTACTAATAAACACTCCCTCCACATCAATCTCTTGATCCTCTTCAGTCATGCTCTTGAGCTGTTCTTGAACAGATTTGAGTGCTACAACCTGATTTACAAGTAATTCATTGGTTGAAATAAGTTCTGCATTTTTGTTTGCCAATACTACAAACTCTGTATCCATTGCATTTTTGATCTCCTCAAGCCATTCAGTTATCTGTGATTCAGCTTTGCATCTATTCTGTATCATCTGTTCATACTTAAACTTTTCTGCTTTCATCTCCTCCTTTAATACCTGTACAATCTTCAACTCTGCATTCAGCTCCTCTTTGTTCCTGTGAAGTCTATCATCACGAACTTTTTTTTTTTTTGCTTATCCAGTTGACTCTCCAAAAGTTGTATCTTGTTTTCCATTTCCTTCTGCTTTCTCATATCAACATGAGCCAACCTTCCTTGTTGTTGCACATAACTATCTACAACTTTGCAAGCTTTCTTTACCTCTTGTAAAGATACATCCTGTGATATACCTTCAGAGAAAACCACCTGAGATTCCAATATTCCTGTAACCTGTTGCTGTTCTGTTCTAGACTTTGAAATCCTTAACTTAAAAGATTTCTTCCTTGAACTGCTAGGCATTGACTTCTCTGCATCCTTCACCTCTGCAAATAAAGGATCTTCCATATCTTCATACTCTGTTGTTGCCTCCTTTGCTTCATCCTTAGAATAACCTGCTGCAATCAAATCTTTGACCACCTGACTTCTGTCTCCTAACTGTTGTGATTTCAACTGCTTACTCCTAGGTGGTTCACCATCCCAATCTTCTGCTTGTCTCTTCATTGACCTTGAAAAAGGTTGAATGGACTTCTGGATCTTGCCCCCAAACAACAGTTCCAAATTATGAATTTTGACAAACAAAGCTGCAAGCACAGGCCCTAATCTTGATGTTTTATTAGCCTTCCTCTTATCCTTTTCTCCAACCTCCATCATGATTTTCTGGTATAAAACATGAGCCCAAGCTATGTCTTTTCCTTTCTCTGCAGCATGAATATACTCATAGTTCCTCTTAGACATGTATTCTGATTTAACCAGAAGCAACACATTCTCCAGAAACCATTCCAACTGTATCCTTCTATCTGTGTCTTTAACCTTCTTCACAACATAATATCCTCTGGAATTAACTGGGACACCAAATTCTTCTTCTAAAGCTGTGACAGGAACCTTAGTGACTTTAATTTCTCCTTCCATAGGCAAATTGAACACATAGGACACTACTTCCACAGTTAACAGCAGACCAGGAATAATAAAGCCATCATTATTTTGCAAAAACTTAAACTGATCACTGGTTTGATCGTTTGCCTTCCAAGATTCCCAAGGTAGACTTGCATAATCCCACAATCCCATCTTGTGTAACCAGAATGTATTCTTTGAATTCTGCAAATTGAGACTAACCTTTGAATCAAGAAACAAAGACGACGACGCTGTGTCTGCTGGAGCCGAACTAGATCTTGGCGTCGTTTCCTCCTCCGAAATGGAATTATCATGCTTCGATTCTGTTGAAAAACTTTCCTCCTTTTGCATCTGGTCCTTTACCCTCGGGCTACGGCGTACTTCCGTCCTCAGCTTAGCCATACTCAAAAACGTCTGTGTAATCTTCTCCTCTGAGTTAGAAAAACGTAGAATACACCCTTCCATGCAGTGTTGGTGAAATTTCACACATGTGAAAATCTCACATCCGCCCGTCAACTCAATATGCCATAAGTTAACTTCACTTGAAGATTCTGTATGCACACTTGGAGTAGATTTTATATTAGTAATTTTTTTGCCGACTGCAACTAAATGTACTCCGACTTCCTTCTCCAGTGAATCCCGACCAACAAATGCCTTCAGCCTAAAACCATTAATAGGTTTAGGAAAAATATTACCTGAAAAATCAGACAACAGAAAAGTTCCCTGGCCTAACACCTGTTTTATGAGAAATGGGCCAGTATATCTAAGCTTCAATTTTCCAGGAAATTTACCAAGTCTTGAACTATATAACAGTACTGAATCTCCTTCCCTAAACACTTTCTTTTTTAGGTTCTTGTTAAGCCATGCTGCCCTCCTGTTTTGAATAACAGTGGCCACATAAGCACTATGAAACCTGTCTTCCTCCAATGTTCTCAACTGATCAAGTCTATGAACCACTGATTCCTCCAATGATAATTTTTTTGAAATTGCCACCCTCAAAGATGGTATAATAAATTCCATAGGTACAACAGCTTCCAAACCATAGACCAATCTGAAAGGTGTTAAACCTGTACTGACTTTATAAGCTGTTCTAAATGCCCACAAAGCAGAATTTAGTTTCAGATCCCAATCCTTCCTATTCTCTGAAACTGTCTTTTTCAAGATCTTAACCAAAACCTTATTACTGCTCTCTGCTAAACCATTAGCTTGTGGATAATATACTGAAGACTTCTTGTGATTGATCATATGTGTTTCAGTCAATAGCCTAATCACCCTGTTCAGGAAATGTACTCCCTGATCTGAAACAAGTTCCACTGGACAACCAAATCTGGTCATGATGGTATTATACAGAAACTTAGCCACACTCGAAGCCTTATTATCCCTCAATGCTACAGCTTCCACCCACTTTGTACAATAGTCTGTAGCTACCAATATGTACCTGTTCCCTATAAACTTAGCTGCAGGCTTAAATGGACCTACAAAATCTATTCCCCATTTTTGAAAAGGTTCCAAAGCTAATATAGGATTCTGCTGCATTCTATCCTGATTCTTAGGATATCCATCCCTCTGACATTTGGAACAAGTCTTAACATACTGATGAGAATCCTTTATCACTGTAGGCCACCATAGTCCAGCCTGAAAAATTTTCCTAGCTGTTATATCTCCTGCAAAATGACCTCCAGAGTCTCCCTCATGAGCTTCTTCCAAAACAGCTAATTGTTGTATATCAGGTACACATCTCCTGATTATTTGATCTACACCTTTCTTGTATAAGAAACCTCCAATGACTGAAAAATTAGCACTTCTCAATGCCAACTTCCTCCTATGATCCTTATTCATGGATTCAGGAAACATTCCCTCCAGCAAGTAGTGAAGCATTTCTTCATACCAGTTGTCAGATCTAATCATCTGAATCTGAAACAAAGCTGCATCAGGTAAATCATCTGAAACTTCTTCAGGAGATTCTCCTGAGTCAATCCTAGTCAAGTAATCAGCTATTACATGATCTTTCCCAGGCCTATGAATCACCGTATAATCAAACTCCTGTAATAACAGAATCCATCTGGCCAATCTCCCTGTTAATTGAGGTTTATTCACCAAGTAAATTAATGCTTGATGGTCAACATGGATAAACACCTTGTTGCTTAGCAAATAATGCCTGAACTTCTTCAAAGCAAACACCACACCTAAGCATTCCTTTTCAGTTACAGTATAATTCCTTTCTGCTCCTGTCATGACTTTACTTGCATAATAAACTGGTCTGAACCATCCAGCCTGTTTCTCCTGCATCAAAACAGCTCCTACAGCAGTATCAGATGCATCTACAAAAATATGAAATGATAAAGTCCAATCAGGCGGCTGCATTATTGGTGCCACTTGTAACATTTTCTTCAATCTACTGAAAGCCTTTGCCTGATCTGGAGTCCACACATATTTAACCTCCTTCTTTGTAAGCTTTGTAAGAGGTATACACACATAAGACAAGTACTTCAGAAATCTGTTATGCCACTTTACCTGGCCTATAAACCTTCCCAATTCCTTCAAGTTAACTGGTGCTTTAGCTTTCTGAATAGCTGCAACTTTTCTTGGATCAATTTGAATACCTTCTTCTGAAATAATATGACCCAACAGAATACCCCTTTTAACAGCAAAAGCACACTTTGCTGGATTCAGACTAAGTCTAGCCTGTCTACACTTTTCAAAACACATCCTCAGCTGATTCAAGTGATCTGCAACCTTCCCAAAAACACTAAAATCATCCAGAAAGACTCTCATGAATGTTGTTAAGAAAGGAGCAAAAACCTCCTGTACCCATTTTTGAAATGTTGGTGGAGCATTTTTCAATCCAAACACCATGACATTACTTGCATACACACCCCACTCAGTTACAAATGCTGTTTTGTCCCTGTCTTCAGGTGCCATAAGGATCTGATTATAACCACTAAAGCCATCCAGGAAACTATACATTTGGTGACCTGCCACTGCATCTAACAGGGTATCCTGAAATGGTAATGGAAAAGGATCTGTTTCTGTGGCTGCATTAAGTTTTCTGTAGTCTACACATATCCTAAGTTTTCCATTCTTCTTTGGCACTATCACTATAGGTGATAACCATGATACCTTCTCAAGAGGGTAAATAAATCCAACTTTCAGCAGTTTATCCAATTCCTCCTTCACTGCTTTAGCATAATTAGGATTCATTCTGTATCTTTGGGATACAATAGGTACTGCATCCTCCTTTAAGTTAATCTTGTGCATACAAAACTGAGGATCAACTCCTTTCATATCAGTATAATTCCAAGCAAAAATGTCCTTAAATTCCTGTAATAACAGACCAAGATCTGTTTTAAATTGTCCTCCTACATGAACACTGACTCTAACCATCTTTGGTTCTTCCTCCGATCCCAAATTAAGATCCTGTAAATCATCCTCCTGGACCCTTGCTGTTTTTGCCATCTGTTCTTCAAAAGCTTTCTCCGCTTGAATAATCTGACGTATATGCAGCTTCTCTGCTTGTTCAAGTAATTCCTGATCCAGATTATCAAAATCAGTATCTTCAGCCTCCTCCTGAACCCGTTGCTGAACCAGTTCAGTTTGTCCACCTGTTTTAAACTGATCCAGAATTTTGACTACATCTATGTCAAAAACAGGTACTACTGATCCATTAACTTGTAAGAAAACATCCTCCTCCTCATCATCTACTTCCTGAACCATGTTAATTCCCTGTGCATACAGTGCTCTAGCCTGTTTTGACAACACTACAGTGGGAACCATGTTCATCTGCACCTTCTTCTTTCCCTTCCTTATTGTAATTTTTGCTGCTCCCCAATCCTGTTTCACCTTGGCATGCTTGAACCACGGCCGTCCCAACAGAATAGGATAGGGACTATCCCCTTCATCCATTTTTAAGACCACAAAATTGACCTGATATGTCAGACCGGAAATATTTATCTGTTGATTCCTCAATATACCCAATGGTTGAATTCTTCTTTGATCTGCCATCTTCAGTTGAAAAGGCACTTCCTCTAAAACAGGTAACTTCAGCTTAACATACATGAATTTAGGCAAAATATTCACTCCTGATCCTCCATCCAATAAAGCACCTGTAATTTCCTGATCCTTATAATGAACAGTGATTTTTGGTACCTTGTAATCTACATCCTCAGGTTCAACTTGACAAGTTTCAGGCTCCTCCACCTGTTCTTTCTCTTTAGCTAGTCTTCTCAGCACCTGTCTTTTAAATTCAGGTACCAGGCTCAGAATCTGATCCATACTGACTGTGGTACTCTTCAATACTTCATCAGTCAACTCTGCTTCATGTACTTCTTGTTTATGGATCTCCTCCAGGATAGTACACTGCTTCTTTTCTACCTTCATTGGTTGCTGCTGTTGAACAGGCTGACTTTTCTGAAGTCTCTGAATCTCCTTCAGACACCCCTGTCTCACCTGTCTCTGATCCTCCCAACATTCGGGGTTTTTCACTTCTTTGTTGCCAGCTTCCCGGTACGTGCCATACTTTCCACCTGACCTTGTAACTGCCAGTACTGTGGCTGACTGATCCACCACTTCTTCCACTTCCATACATGCAGAGCAATCACATTGGACATGTAACACATTCAAATCCTCTTGCTTCTTCTTCAGGACAGGTTCTTGACCCTGACTGGATTCTTCCACAATAACTATATTAGCTTGTGGTGCCCTGTTCTGCTGATTTGCAGCTTGTGGTCTCTGATTCTCATATCTAACAATTGGGATACCTCTCTCCCCCCTGTGTTTACACCATAGAGGGCAATTTGGGCCCTGCCTGTGGTTCATTTCTCCACAGTATGTGCATGGTCCATCAGCCACATTACCATTCCCTTGTGTTGGTGGTACCCAATTATTTCTTCCTGGAAACCTTCTTGGTGGTCCCCCCATGCCTCTATTCCTTTCAGGTTGAACTTGATTTGCTGCAGGTACATTTGCTCCAGAGGCTTGTTGAGTAGGATTTGCCCTAGCATTCGGATTAAACCAGCATATACTATCTGTATGTCCCGGCTTCTGACATATGGTACAATAGACCCTATCCCTCTGTTGTGGTATTGAAATTCCCAAGGTCTTCAGTGTTGCAGCAATCTGCTTATCCAGATTTCCTGTCTTCTTCTTAGACTTCCCTTTCCTGTTCTTCTCCTTTTTGTCTTTCACTTTCTTTTTCTTCTTACCCTTTTTATCTTTCTTCTTTTTTGACTCCCTGTCCTCATCCTCTGAATCTGAATCGGAATCTGAATCCGAATCTTCACTGTCTGATTCTGAATCTGAATCAGAATCCGAATCTGAATCTGAGTCTTCATCCTCTTCTGAATCACTAACATACTTCTTCTTTCTTTTTGAATCTTTGGTTCCCAGTCTCTGTTCTGCTCTTTTGGCAGCTTCCACTAACTGGTTGAATCCTCCTGCCCCACCAGGGATATCAGTACTTGCTACTGAAAATTGTAGGGACTTCCTCAAGCCTTTACAAAAATATTCCCCCAACATCTCATTGGTTGGTCTTTCAGGGGCTGCAAGTCTTCCATTCAGGTCCAGAAACTTTTGGGCAAAATCTTCCACAAGAAGCTTCCTTTGCTTCATGCTTTTGAGCTTCTTTAAAATATCAGTGGGAGTCTTCCATTTTCTGAATCTAGTCAGGAATGCAGTCTGTAATGCTTGTATAGTTGGGAAATGGGCTGCCCCATACTGCGTAAACCAGTTCATGGCCTTACCCTCCAATGTGGCAGCGAATTGTTGCTTCTTCACATCATCTCCATACAATCCTTGTAGTCCACTTGCTTCCCATTTTGTGCTAAATTGCGCTACATGGGCATCAGGGTCTTCCTTTTTGGACTTACCCTTGAATGTTGCAAACTTGACTTTCAGATTGGCTGGATTAGGGGGTTGTGCCATTGATCCTGGCTTCGGTGGTGGTAGACGCCGAGTCCTTGACCCCTGTACTCTTCAGACATGCACCATCAACCTATTCCAGGGACCACACTAATATTGTTTAATGAATTTCCAACTCCGTCCTAATTTCGACCATTCTTGATTGGATTGTTGTCACCAACGGAAACTCTCTGAGAATCCTCAGAAATCAAAACGCCAGAATTCACAACAATACACCATTTCTGACTTCGCTTTCTCTTTCCCTGTTTCTTGAACAATCGGAAATAACTGTCTTTCCTATCTTCTTCGTTCGCCTGAATTCCCAAGGATTGATTCGCAGGATCGCCAAGTGTTAAGGGTGAAAACTCGTAAATGAATTCCATATTACAGATTGCATTGAATTTCAGAAAACAGGAGAAGAAAAACAGTAAACAGTATTACGCCTGAAATCTTCATCACCCGACTGTATTTATAAAAAGTTTACATTCTTCATCAAAAAACAACGTCCAACAACTAACTTCCTCATGTCTTTTCATATCACTAATGACCCATACATTGACATCTTTACATATCCCCTCCATTCTATACTAAGGTTCATGAACTATTACTAATTCTAAATGCTAATGACTAAATTCTATCTTTAACAAGGTGACACCCGCTGGCTGGGACAATTCACCCCCCATGGCATCCCACTGGTGGTCGCAGGACGTATGGATGACTCCTCTATCACCTTCTTCGCGGTTTCAGGGGATGGACGACTCAGGAGAGAGGATGCGCTCATCGACCCCCTACTCCCGTGGCAGAGGGTTAGGGTCGTAGGCCTTTTGGGAAAGGTCTGGCGTACCGACCCTAGTATCGAGCAGGACCAGTTGCAGCTTTGGCGTCTTTGGCTCTGGGAGGGGCAGAGTGGGACCCAGGAGAGTGGTGGTGGCCAGAGATTGTGACAGGACAGGGGCCGACTTCCTTCTTCGCTTACAGCACGACTCTGGGCAGGTGAGTTCTCGGGAGGATGCAGAGCCGCCCCCCCACCCAGCGACCCAGCTGGTACACACAGGGTATTTCTAGGTCCTTTTTGCAGGCATTCTGGAAGGCCTTGTGGGAGAGCTGGCGGCCGCGAAAGATCTCATACTTCCTGTGGCTTCTTGCCCACAAAGGTCTTCCAGTGGGGAGCTGGTTGAGGCAGATAGGCCAGGACGGATGCTATCAGATTTGCCATGCGGATGAGGAGTCACCAAAACACTGCTTGTGGAGCTGCACGCGCGCCCAGGAAGTGTGGAGGTGGACTTTCGGGCTTCTTACTCGCGCAGCACCAGAGCTAGGAGTGATCACTTGGGGCGCGTTCTGTTGGTGCAGCACCGCACCTGGTCTTCATCACTTATTCGAGGCATGCCAGCAGGACCCCACTTTCCTTATCACACAGGGGACGTGGGGGCCGCTCGAGGGTATCCCACAGCACCTAGTAGAGGCTGATACAGGAGTTCGGGAGAGGCAGCCAGTTTGGGAGATTATCAGCAGCATTACAGGATGGCACATCTGGACCTCGCGCTGCGCGCAGATCCTCGGTGGCACCTCCTTATCGACTGCCCAGATCATGGCGGAGATTTGGAGTGAGATTATTCATACCCTCAGAGGCCAGTGGGACCAGATTCAGGGAGATTCCCGAGCTGGTCAGGAGAAGCGGAGACGCTTCCTCCGGGCTTGGGACACACAGGGCCTCTTCTTCAAGCAGACTACGCAGGGCCTTCGGTGGCACTACTCACCACCCCGATGGCTGTTCATTCACACTCAGCATATCCCTCCGTGAGAGTATGATTTATTATGCTACCTTTTAGGGTTGCGTCCGGTTTGTGAACGCAGCCCGTCAGCTATAAGCTGACCTCTTGTATCTTGTTCTCGAAGTAATATAATTAGCACTGTTTTTTCGACAAAAAAAAAATAGATTTTTCATGAATAGATAATCCTTTTTCTATTCAATCTATGAATAAATCTTTAAATGGCACCCTTCTGTATCTAAAACTTGCCCAAAAAAGATTTTAAGAATCCCTCCTGTTGTTGAACCCACGTGTTACGCATACATATTTATGAGTAACCCTACTGAGAGCGTGCTCGGCTCATGTGAGGACACCCATGATGAGCATGCCATAATTGGGAGATGGGGAGGGTGGCCATGTGGATGGCTTAACTCAAATGCAATTGAATAGTTTCGGGATGATGTGACCTTGCAAATCAGATAGTGCCATTTGAAAAGACCTTGGTTAGCCAAAAGGGTTTGTTCCATCTCCAACTTGAGATTGGGCTTAAGGGGACCAAGCTTGGAATGTAAGATTCCTTCTTATATTCCTTATTTAAGAGAATGAGGTGTCACTCAACGAGCTTGCCACATGTCCATCAAGGGGCTCAGGTACGTGCTCATGTATGTGTCCAAAGGGGCTAAGGACATGTCCATTATTGAAGTAACCACAAAACTAAAAATGATACATCATAGATTGCCATGAAAATCTGCAGACAAACCACCATGCGACACATGGAGAATGTTGGAAATCATGGAAAATTTGCATTTGAATCGATTGCGAGTCACGACTATCCATGTGAATCTCTCTCTCTATGTATAATATATATCTCCTATTCTTGGAAATCTTCTTTGTAGAGCTTTTTTGGTCGAATATAGGACGTCTGAGGTCTTTCTTCCCTTCATTGGCGCTTTGTAGATAGAGAAGAGGCAAATCAGGCGCTTGGGAGGGCTCAGGGTGCAGAAAGGGATGGTGGGAGGCAAGGGTCAAATCTTGTGTCAAAGGACAAGGTGGAAGCCATGCCCACTATCAAACTTCCTAAACAACATCTCTAGTCTGATGACAACCATTGTGCTGTGTGCACTGAGGCATTAGCGATGTATAGAAAATGACCAATATGTAGAATGCCATCAGAGCAGTCGAGAGCTAGAGCCAACCACAAAGCAATGGGGTGATTGCTTGTATTTACAATAGGCTTGTCATGGCAAGCTTGTGTATGCATTCAATTACTTGGTAGGCCCATGCTCCTTAGCCTTGAAGTTCACTGGATTCTGCAAGTGGTTGGAGTTGTTTGTCAATGGCTTCTCGTTCTCCCATGTGATCATTGGAGGCTATGAATTCAACATAGTCTGATGTCGACTCCTATTGCTTTTTCTAGTGTGGGGAGGGGTGCGGCTAGTCTTCAGAGATAGACTTCTTCTACATGTGACTTCCTAGGTTTGTGGATGATTTTAAAGGTGAACTACTACAATAGTAGCATCAGCCTTACCAGCCTCCTTTAGATGATTGTTTTGTTAAGTAAATGAAGAAATGCTTGGTGATCCATGTTACCGGCCTCACGAGGTAGTTTGCTTTAGCATGTGATTCCGAGGCTTGTGGACAATTTTAAAGTTGAACTCTTGCAATAGCAGCATCCACCTTACTAGTCTCCCTTGGATGACTATCTTGTTAAATAAATAAAGCAATGCTTGGATGATTTTAAAGTTGAACTCATGAACAACAGCATCCACCCTAATGGTCTGCCTTAGATGGCTGTTTTGTTCGCTAAATAAAGCAATGCTTGTTGATCAGCATAAAAAAGAAATTGATTTCCAAGCAAATCATGCGTAAATTTCTAAAAACTATAGACCATGTAGAGGGCTTCTCGCTTGATGGTACCATAATTGCACTCTGAAGGGGAGGGGGGCGGGGTGATAAGGTGGCTAAAGTAGTTGACCAAGTAGTCTAGCCTACCATCTAGCTATGCCAAAACAACACCAATCGCATACCTTGATGCATCAACGTGTATGTTAAAAATTGCATCCCACCTTGGTTGGCATAGAATGGGCATTGTAGTTGCTCATTAAGTCAATGTAGGGAATGCTGTTAATAGCTCCTCCTAGTGAAACTTGACATCCTTCTTGGTGAGCTCATAGAGTGGTGCAACAATCTTGGCAAGATATTTTACAAACCTTCCATAGAAGATAATGGGATAGTATTTCGGCATGTGCTATATGGCTTTGATCTTGGATGGCTCAAAACTGTCCCTTCTTTAGAGATGATATGTCCAAGCAAGATGCCAACTCAAATGTAGAAGACGCTTTTGGTCATATTCAAAAGGGTACCTTACTTCCTACAATCATCAGAAACTTTTATGAGGCAAGCAAGATGCTCCTTGAAGTTTGGTCATATTCAAAAGGGTACCTTACTTCCTACACACAAAAATCAATCTATGTAAATTGCAAGGACATCAATTATATACTCCTTGAAGTTTCTACCTTGAACCTTTGGAAAGTCGATGCTGCACTTGTTAAGCCAAATGGCATGACCTTGTAGGCATAAGCACCCCACTCAATGATGCTATCTTATGTTGATCTTCAAAAGGGTACCTTACTTCCTACACACAAAAATCAATCTATGTAAATTGCAAGGATATCAATTATATACTTCTTGAAGTTTCTACCTTGAACCTTTGGAAAGTCGATGCTGTACTTGTTAAGCCAAATGGCATGACCTTTGTAGGCATAAGCACCCCACCCAATGATGCTATCTTATGTTGATCTTTAGGGCCAAGGAGATGTGGTTGTAACTACTATACCCATCCATTAATGAGTACATCTCATGGTCCACTACCTAGTCCAAGCTGTTGCCGATGAAGGGGATGGGAAACATGTCCAATTTTAGTTTGAGCGTTTAGATTCTCGTAGTCTACACACATTCAAAGATTCCCATATTTATTTAGCACCACCATGATTGGAAACAGCCACTTACTCTTGTGGATTGCATAGATGAATGCTGTTGTAATCATCTAGTCTAGCTTTGCCTTCACTTGCTTGGCATAGTTGGGGTTTGCTTTGAACCTTTGTTGGTAGACAAGTGTTGTACCTTGCACTAGGGAAATCCTATATTGATAGATCTTGGGTGGAACACTACACAATTCAGTACAGCTACATGTGAACACATCTTTATGGCTTTTGAATAAATACCTAATATTTTAGCTATGCAAGGGCCATGTTCTTACTTACCTTCACTATTCCTAGCTCCTTGTTTTTGCCTAGAACGAGTTCTTCTGTTGGTTCCATCACCATGTTCTGCATGCCAAGTCAAGTGATTGTTGTCCTAGGTTTGGCCAGTTCTTATATCCTACTACATCCTTTGAGAAATGCTCAAGGTAGAGGTATTTTTGTTCCACCTAGAAATGTTGATCTCACCCATGGGTGAGATGTGCATGTCCATGAGTCTAGATTTAACATTGTGTGGAAATATATCTTCCATGAGATGTGCATGTTCATGATACCAGATTTAACATTGTGTGGAAATATATCTTCCACTTCCAAGTCTTGTGGCTTGAGACCTTGCTTGGGCATATTGAAATTTAAACCTCTATATCATCGATCCTAATTATCATGACTTCCAATCACCACTCGTGAAGAACCTTTGAATTTTTGAGCCATGGACTATCCAACAACAAGTGATAGGAATCTCCTCCATAGAGATCATGATGAGGCTCACAATGTAGTGGACAATTCAAAGATCACGCCTCAAGGATCCACTAGACTTTGGTCAACCATTTGCATTTGAGAAGGAGATGGTTTTAGATTCTTGATATTCCACCATCTCACTAGAGTCTCCGAGATGATATTATGTCCCTACCCACCTTCCATTGTGACTCTTAGGATGTTCTCCTTCTTTATCTTGACTATGATGATGGGCATCACCTCATTGACCATTGAAAAATCTACTACCAAGATGGTGACTAGTGATTTGATCACCAATGTGCTTTTCTTTGAACCTTGTGTCAATTACTTTTTGCAAAGAAATTAAGAATTCTCAACAAACAGGGCCAACTATAAGAGCTTTGCCATGGAGATTACCTTTAAGGTTGTAGAATAACTCCCAAGATTTGGTTGCTTAAAAGCTTAGCTCTCTCTACCTTGGCTTGGTTTGAGATCATAGGTTTTGCTTGGCAAAGAATCTTGTTTGCTGGCCTTCTTTGGAAATATGGTCTATTGGGTGCCTCTGTAGAGTTCTACTATAGGGGCCTTGCCTTTCAACTCCTTGGATACCTTGCTTGTAGCCTTGATTTGCTCACTCTGGCTAATGTCTCAGCCCCCCATAGGTGACCTCTCCTTCAAAGTAGGCATTGCTCTATTCAATCAAGTAAACACATTAACATCATCAATTTCAATGATCTCTTTGAGGAATACTGCACATTTTGGATCTATCTCCCTCCTTTCAAAGTTTCTTTTAAGAATCTTGATGTGTTCTTACCATAAGTTGCACCTTACCCTGGCCATCTTTTTCACAAAGTAGCACCTTACCCCAGTTTTATCTCTATCCTGACACTTGACAGAGGCCATAGCTTCCTCAACCTCTAGGTCTATAGCCTCTTCCTCTTCCCTACTCTGGGCATAACACTCTCTTTTATTTTAGCCTTTCTTCCTTAGTGATTTGATTGCCATTGGTGGTTTGTCTATTGGTATAAGTGCTTGTGCTCATACTTGGCATAAGCATCATAGTACTTATTTGTGGCTTTCTTCCTTGGTGTGACCATGGTATGGACCAGGTTTATCTTTGATGCCCATTTCTTGAAGTGCCTACTTGTGCTATGTTGTGAGAATATCCTTCGTTGTTGGAGTCAAGTTTTCCTCTTCGTCATTCTCCTTGGTCTTCCTCTTTTGCTTGAACTTATTATCTTGCTCTTTTGTTAACCACCACCATGGTTAACAACTCATGTACTATGTTAAGCAAGTGGAGATGTAGGAGAGAGTGTGAGGATTAGCATATGACATTTGCCTTGGAGCCATATGGGCCCAAGTGGTCGTAAAATGAGAAGGAGGGAGGTACATGAGAGTACAAGGGTTAGCCATCCCTTTAAAAGGTGGAATGTATATAAGGCCAAAAGTCTGACTTTAGTTTTCATTGTGTACTTGCACCATCGACACATGTGTTACCATCGGGACCGCATTTTTGGTGCCATTGTTGCCGACAAGTTTGAGGTATGCTTTTGTATCGCACAAGCCCTACCCACACATTGCACAATGCTCCTAGCTTATCTAGAAATGTTGTTAGTGGAGTATAGGATGGGATTGAAGGAGGAAAGTGTGAGTTTGGAAACCATGAATCATAGACCAAATATCCAATTCTACACTTGCCAAGGACCACACCGAGCAAGTGAGTGCCCATATAAGGTAGTTGCCAATTAGACCATAGCCTGTTATAAATGCCAGGGACCTCACTTTCATAAAGACTGCCTACACAAGGATGACCAACCCACATCCCCTTATGGTTTGGTTGTGGGGTGGACCATCTTTATAAAGATTGTGCCATGAGGAGGACACTTGGATCAGAGATCCTAACCCTAAAGATATCATTAACCTATTGATTGAGTATTAAGAGAGGCCAGATGTCGTTTAGTATCATTCAATGTGATCACGAGGGCCCAAGCTAAAGAAATGAGTAAGGATCTCTGTAAACATGCTAATAGGGAAAGAGCAACCACCTCTCAATCTAAGGGTAAAGGCCACATAAGTGTACCTAAGGTATATCTGGACATTAGATGTGAAATTATGTCACTTTTAAAAGTGCTGACCAAGTTAGTTTTGCCAACAAAACTACCTTGGAAGACCTACTTCAAAGGGGTTTTGCTGACAAAACTACCTTTTTTTTTTTCACTCAGAGAAAGGAACTTCTTTTAATTCTTCTAAAAATGATCATACAAGTTGGCAAATACCATAAAGGTGCCAACCATGAAAATCAACAAAAACTAAATGCTGGCTATCAGAAAGACACTCTTGGTTGCTAGAGATCCTAGCTCACTGCCTAGGGATTCTTTGTAACAAGGGCTAACAACCAGGGTGGCGGACTACACAACCATGTGATCCCTCTCGAGGTGATGTTGTAGAAAACATCTGCTAGCCAAACCTTGCAAAAACGTTCCCATTGTGCGATGGTAGCTTGAGAACCTGGAGAGCCTCGCTCCCAAATGGCACAAAGTGTGAAGATGATGTCTTGCCAGATGGCTACCAAGGTGGCCGATGGTGGAACATGGTGTTGGTCCATAACCCAGTTGTAGCGAGCAACCCAGATGTTCCATGCCATAATGCTGGCTATTGTCTCCCACACGTTGTCCTCCGACGAAGAGGTCGCTAGTGGGAGGGGTCGCCTCATGAAACTCAATGCTGTGAATGCACAGGCCCTGTATACTATATGCTAGAGAGACCACGTCAATGGGAAAGGCATGGCCACCCTGTGACAACCAAGTAGCCATGCCCCATGTGAAGTCCCTCTGCGTGCCCTAAAGCCTTGCCACGATCCAAAGCACTCCTTGCCATATCCTCTGTGATGCTGGGTATCTTCCAAAGGCAGTGGGGGATCATCTCCAAAGTCCCAATCGTGCATCTATGATAGCTACCATCCAGCCGCATCTGCGCCAACCAAGGGCCAATAGGAAGACCTCCATGCGCTATCATCCAAAAAAAGTAGGAGATCTTCCACGGTCGGAGATTGGACTAGAGGCATGTCCAGAACTTTTGGATCTCACCACTCGAGGCACCTGTTATGCTACCCAATTCCTCTCTCTCGACAGAGTCTAGGCTACCGACTCCAACTAAAAGCAGCGTCCTATGCATGTAGTATAAGAGAAGAAGGGCACCTCCTCCACTCTCTTTGAGTGGCCTACTCTAGATGGCCAGAACCACTCACCTGGGTCCCACTGTACCTCACTGAGGGGATGACCCTCCCATAACCATAAGCACCAGTGAGCTACATCTAAATATGAGATGCGAGAGGGGGGGTCAATCGACCACTCCTTGCCCAGACGGCCCACTACTATGACCCTCTGCAACCCTAACTGATTCATGGCCCTATTGATATCTGGATCTCCATCTGTCATGGATTGCAAGAGTCCACTTGGACCCGCACTACAGAACCGAGGTCGACTGAGAATGGGAGGGAGGGGGCATAGCTGAGTTTAAAGAGGTAGCCCTGTCTCTAAGAACTGACCCAACCATTGTGCTAGCGTGAAACTTTGAAGACCCGCCCACCAAGACTCTGGGATAACTGCCTCAATCTCTACCATCCTCGGGCCCACACCTTGAAGTTGTGAGAGGGTCTCTAATTGTACCTCTACATCTACCAAGAGTCTCGACCATGTCTTGAAAGATTGAGCTATGCCGCTGTCCCACTGTGCCCAACCAATGTGTTACCTCTATCCCAGCATGCGACCATCCAGATCACGTATCTCTGGGTGCCAGATCAAAGGCTGTCATGCAAACTCCTTAGAAGATTGAGGACTAGCATGAATAAGACCCCCTGCCAATCGTTGCCAAACTCTAAAGAGACTCTACATCAAGGGAGATCCCTTTCCTGGAAGGGAGGCCTCCGAGAAGAGCCAATTGTGTGGCTGCTGCTGCCACCCATTGACCACATGTGCAAGAAGATCCAGCTAAGTTTGGGCCATTAGATCATTCTCCAGCTTTCTTTGAGCCATAGGATCTCATCATGTATCTAAGGCTACAAAATAGAAAGGCTTTTGGTGGGCAGGCGACGTGTGGCATCATCTTGGTATGTAGCAGGCATTCAATGGGTTGTGGTAGATGCCAATTTTGGCTCATTGATTAAAAGCCCTCATCCAAGGGTGTGTGATGAGTGCCATTTGATAGCCATTAGATCCCATGGAGATCTAATGGTTCTAAAGTACTTGGCAGACATACTTAAAACCCACCCCTAAAGCCACATGCAACCACATGATCAAAACTACATCAATGTTGCACGTTTAGACCATGAGATCTAATGGTTCTAAAGCACTCGATTGACATACTTAAAAGACACATGTAAAGCCACATGCAACCACACAATTCCCCTAATGAGTGGATTCTTTGTCATCTGTAGTCAAAAGTGTAGGTGGGGCTAGGAAAATGGGCATCATCCTATTCACACAAACATATTTCTATAGCCTCCTCATGGATATAATAGACTTTTGACTTAGATCTTCCTGCAAGTGATAACAGTGCAAAAGGATAACATATATAACCTGAAGGATCAAGATGAATCATGACTCAAAACATAAAAGTCATGTCTCAAACTCATGTCTGAATAGTGAAAATAATATCAAACTACTTCTATAAATAACAAATATACTATTTTAAGGTTTCTAATGTTTGCAACCTTAAGGCACGCATTTAGATCCAATTATGCGTGCCTCTAGTTTCGGTATGAATGTCACAATATCCGCCTATAGCTTTCTGTAGAGCTCTAAGTTAGCTATCGAATTCACAAGGGGCAATTCGGTCTAGGCCACTTGCAACTTTCTCCGCAATATCTTGATAGCTACCTCTTGCATGTTTTCAGGAGCAACTTGTCCTTCTTAGCCTTGTCTAGTACATTGATGGTCATGTCAACAGCTACACTTGCCTTGTCGAGTTTCAACTTTCTAGCATGCAACATATTATGAGAGTTTTCCACCTTGACCATTGTGTATGTTACATACGGTGTGCCACGGGCATTTGAGAACTGGGTTGATGACGAAAACTTCTATATCTTGGGGGCACTTTGCATATCTTTCAACCAATATTGTGGCCTTAGAGGGGTCAACATAAAGACTTATCTTTTTCTAAAATCACTCAATTTTACGTTGAAGCTTTCCCTATCGCTCAATGGTGCAAACCACAGTTTTTGCAAATTCAACCCAATTGTCCTTTGTGGGGGCATTCCTTGTAGCCTTGCAATGCTCAAGGGCAAACCCCCTTGCAAATGCAACCCAAAATTGATTATTGGGGGGAGCCTCTTGATATACCCAAAAATACAAATCATAGCTTCTTATAGAAGGTCGGGGTCACAAATGCTTTTGGACTTTATTCTATTTGCCTTTCGTGGCTTAGTGACCACAATGAGCCACTCTCATTTAGGAAGGTCCACATCTATTAACCTTTGTGGGTTTTTACCCCAGTAATGTTGAGGGGATGTTGAGGCAATAAACCTCATTAAAGTCTTGAGTAGTAAGACAAAATATCTTGGGTACAACCCCCGTAGATGACTCCATGACTATGAAAGATGAGGCTTGTAAGAGCTGTGAGAGACAAGACCTACTAGAGGTGTGAGGGACAAGAAATGAAAGCAAGAGGGAGTAAGGTGATAGGGTAGTTATTTGTGTGAGGTTGAATGTAGGGGTGTGGATTTTGAGCAGGGAAAGAGATTGACAATGAAGAAAGGAGTTACAGTGACAATGATGTTGACGAGGAAATAAGAAGAAGGATGAGTGCTAGAAAGAATGCATCAGAATTAAAGCTTGCCACAGCCTATTGATGATCATAAGTGATGAAAAACTATGTTGATGCTCCAGATGATGCTTGATTCTTCTACAAACAGGATGTTATGGACTCATGCAAAATCAGCCACTCCACGTGCTCTTTTCTGTTGCATTACCTACTTTATTCTATCCATGTTTCTTGCATCTCCCTCTCTCTATCCCTATCCTCTTTTGTGGCATGACTCTATGAGAGATGAGACCTTGAGAAATGAGAGGTGTGATGTTCCAATGAAAAGTGAGTAGGCAGTTACAACTAAAGGACTGGTTTAATCATGTTTTGAAAATGTCAATCCAACTGGACATTTGAAACATGTAAGGTGTCTAATCCATTAAGTTTTGTAAACACCACCACCAAGAGCTCTTGAAAATTTGCTAAAAGAGTTCTTATTTAGCACATGTTTTTAAGCACAAAAAGTGTATCTACCAAACATGCATACACCCACATCATGATGGGGAGTATGTGTTGAAGTGCCACCCTCCATACAAGGGGAGGTTGTGTTAGACTCCACAGTTGTTGATTCACATGAGTACCCACTTTATAGATGTTCAAACAATGGAAGAACTTCTGAAGTAAGAGGGTCTCTTATAGGTAATCATCGGGTTATGCCATACAATGCAACATTATCTATAGGGTATAATTCACACATAAATTTTGAAGTTTGTTCAACTATTTCTGCCATAAAAAACATCTACAAGTATTTTTACAAGGGACATGATCGTGCAACTGTGCAAATACAAAGAGGTGTTCAAGAGACAAATACCATTGAACAAAATGATGAAATTAAACAATACCTTGATGCATGCTATGTGGCTATACTAGAAGCAACTTGGAGAATTTATGGGTTTCCATTGCATGATGAGAAACCAGACATCCAAAGGCTTCAACTTCATCTTCAAAATGAGCAGAATGTGACTTTTCCAGACCATGAAAATCTTCATGATGTTGTTCAAAATGAAGAAGGGAAGCATACAACACTCACACCATGGTTTTGTTGTAATAAATGCATGTACAAGCAAGGTCGACATTATACATAGATTTTTTAAAATATTGGGTATGGTTAGCAAACGGCAGAGTTTGGACACTCAAAAGACAAGGAAATACAATTAGTTGAATGTATTTTGTGCCACCTTCAGTGGGACAATGCTACTACTTACACATGCTACTTTGCATTGTTCATGGTATTACTTGCAAACAAATTTTTTTTAAAATTAAATCATATTATATTACAATTATAATTAAAGTATTAATGTTATTTGAATAATTTGCTATTTGAATAATTTGCAAAATTTTTTAATAGGAGCCACTTCTTTTGAATATCTACAAACTTTTGAATGTGTTTTGTAAACACCTTATGCATGAATGTGTGCATGAGGCTTCTCAAGTTCAGTCAGGGCAACAGCTATGGCAATTATTTGCTACAATAATTCTCTTCTGTCAACCCAAATATCCAAAGGATATATGGAATTCATACAAGGCTTTATTTTTTGAGGATTTTATTTATCAGTTGCAACAACAAAAAGATTCTCTTAATGTTAGAGATATTGAAGAGATGGCTCTCAACACTGCATTATTGAATCTCCAAAGAATATTGCAAGGAAACAATAAAAGCCTTAATGACTACCCTGATCTACCATTTCCTGATGAAAGCATTGCAAATGGAAAAAATAACAATTTGATGATTGTGGAGCTTTGTTATAATAAAGATGAGTTGTCCTTACAAGCACTCAGACTGTGTGCATCCCTTAATTTAGATCAACGAAGAGCATTTGATATTGTTATACAAGGCTTTATTTTCTGAGGATTTTATATTAGGTTGTAACAACAACTTAATGTTAGAGATATTGAAGAGATGGCTCTCAATGGTGCATTATTGGATCTGCAAAGAATATTGCAAGAAAGCAATAAAAGCCTTAATGACTACCTTGATGTACCATTTCGTGATGAAAGCATTGCAAATGGAACAAATAACAATTTGATGATTGAGGATCTTCGTTATAATAAGGATGACTTGTCCTTACAAGCACACAGACTATGTGCATCACTTAATTTAGATCAAGGAAGAGTATTTGATATTGTTGTAGAAGCAGTAAACAAAGAGCAGGACCTAGAGCAGTGTCTTCTTCTTAGATGGACCTGGAGGCACATGAAAAACATTTGTCTATAAATTCCTTCTATCACACTTTCGAGGGATTGGAAAAATTTGCTTTCCAGTTGCATCTTTAGATCTTGTGCATTACTCTTCCCTAGTGGTTATACTGCACATTCTCAATCTAAACTACCTTTAAATCTAGATGAGAGCTCCAAGTCTTGCAGGATATCTAAAAATACACATCTAGTAGAACTCATAAGGAATACCTCTTTGATTGTTTGGGATGAAGCAGCCATGACACATAGACATGCATTTGAACCACTAGAATGAACTTCGAATGACATTGTGGGTTGTAGCAGACTCTGGTAAGCCATTTGGAAATAAAGTGATCCTTTTAGGAGGTGACTTTGCGATAGATATTGCCAATTGTATGCAAGGGATCACGTGGACATTGTAAATGCATGTTTGGCAAAGTCAAGCTTCTAGAGTCATGTAAAAGTTCTTCAATCATCATGCAATATGCGTGTTCAAACAAATCTTAGACATGGTATCAATGACAATGATTCGTTTTGTTCTTGGTTGCTTCAGGTTGGAGATGGAAGGCTTGAAATTGAGGGAATTTTTTAATATAAAACTCCCAAAATCAATGATTTTTGACTCACGAAACATCGTAGAATTGATTGAATTGACATAGCCATCATTGTCAAACATATAAAACCCTTCAGAATATTTTAAAGAAAAAGCTAGCATTGCACCAAGAAATGATGAGGTGGATATTCGCAACAATGAAACAATGTCTATAATGCCAGGGCACACACATGTTTACCTTACTAAACAATACAAAGCAAATATAGACGCGCTTGATAGACATGCAAAATAGCGGGCGCATCTAAAAGGCATTGCTTGAATAGAGAAATTATGAGCGCATCTAATAGCACGTCTAATAGCTCGTCTATTTGCACATGTATTAACATGTCTATTTGCACGTCTACACTGAGAAAATATGGGCCTATCTAACATTGCATTTATCAGCGCATCTATTTGCACATGTATTAGCGCGTCTATTAGCGCGTTTACATTGGGAATTAGACACGTATTTAGACGCATATTTAGACACAAAACAGAGAATACAAAAAGTGAGATTTTGGTGTAACTCATTGCTTTCCAAACATTTCCCATGATTACCAAAGCACATAATTTTAATAAAAACATCAATGCTTTTTTGCAAGCCCACATATACAAGAATTAAGTGAGGTGAGGAGAATGAGACAATATGTAAAATAGTTTTGCCAATATCAATGATGGGCTACGGTTCAATCTCATCCTCGATGAGATCAACCCTTGCCAAACTATCTACTTCAAAATCCAAACAAGTGTTTAGATCTACAAATACATTCAACCCACTACTACTTGTGCTACTCATGTGCTCATCGAAATCAGCATCACCAATGGTAGGCTCGTCCTCATGGGTAATGGCCTCAATATCTATATCTCCTATCTCATGATCATCCTCCTCTCTCGTATCACGGTCATCATCACGTCTATGGCCATGTTTATCCTCCATATGCTCCATATTAGTAAATGTACTATACATCACTTTGGAACATTGCATAATAGGTATGACATGCCACCATATATTATTATCCACCATTGGTTGATAGACAACCTAATTCAAACACAAATACAATCATGTTATTTTCCTTGCATCAAATATTTAAAAGCGAGTATTTTTATATGTGTGCACAGTACCTGTTCACATTGTTGCGGTAGTACTAGTGTGTCCTTCCTACTTTGCCAAAACTTTGTGGAGTCAATAGTTACAAAGCCACTTGCATGGCGTTTGATTGTTGCATTAGGGCCTCATTCCACCATGTCCTTAAACCACTTTACATCTAAAACATACACAAAGAAGCATCAAAAGTCAAGCTTAATAATATCTTGGATTATGCCACAATAATCATCCATGGCTCCATTGGCTCCCTCAAAGCTAGCAATGACGCCGCAATCTTGTGTGTTTCTCTTATCATCAATCTGTTGTGTTCGAAAATGCTTGCCCTCACACCATATAGCATTGAACATAGTGCACTACACTAAGAAAAAATCAATTAAATAAGCAATCTAAATTATTGAAAGCTCCTAACTTATGCATAACATTCTATATACTGACCTTGCTCATGCATCCCCTAGCATACTCCCATTCTTCCATTGTGATATGCATCCCCTCATCTTTCTTTGCTTTCTCCATTTCATCAAGTAGCCAATCCACATGAATATCCTTTGGAAGTGCTCTTAGATACTGAGGGTATGGCACACGAGATCTGTGGTGTGTATGAAAGAGGGCCCTTTCTTCTTGTCTCCTTGCCTTTGCATCCTCGTATCTTGTCACCCATCTTTTCATCACATTACTATTAAGCACGCAATAGACGTTGATACTATTATGCAACTCCATGTCTATTACTTTGTTGTGTCCTTTCCCTTGGAGGTCATCCTTAGGTCTTCATCATCTCTCCATAGTCGTGGGAGAGAGCTATCCACATCAACAAGAAACTCAGAAATATATACAAGTGACTCTTGTACCAACCAACCCTCGGCCATGCTACCTTCAGGTCTTGCATTTTGTCTCATGAAGCCCTTCAAGGTCTTCATGAAGCGCACATTTCCTTCATGCATGCACGTCATGCGCTTGGTGTGTTTGACTTCACCATCCTTGCAGCAGTCCCAATCCATTTTCACCAGCCAAGTCTTCCAACCAAGCTATGGGAAAAAGGTATGCCTTCCATCACTGAGCTAGGAAACATTACTTTTTGCTTCACCTCACCTTTCCTTTTTCTTTTGCTTGCAAGCCTAAACAACCCACTAGTCGAGTACCAATGCAGTGGATGTGGTGGTGCCCGCATTAGTAGGGACCCTCAACCACAATTGTGACAGTGTGTAGGTTGTCTTGCGAGTTCCATAACCATACATTGTTGCTAGAAGGAATATGTTGTTTGAGAGACAGCTAGCTGGGGAGTTCACTGTAAATAGCGCAGGCATTGTGATTGCTTTCATAGCGACAGCATAGGCCCTCCATAAACTTAAAAAAACCCCAAAAAACACGCACTGTTTCTTTCATTTATGGTAGTGTACAGTTGTCCCCACCAAGCATGAGTTTTCCTTTTGCCCAAATAGTGAAGAAAATTGTACACGTTTGTTGTCGCTTGCCAGCCTGATGTCTGCTTTCTTTGCAATTACCTAGTCTCACCACATCTTTTTTGGATGCTCTTGGAAAAACGATAGTTGGGTGCTGGCCACCCTTTTTGTTCCCCCTACCAAGCTCGCACCAAGTGCATCGAGCACACATATAGATTGCAAAGTGCCTTCACTCGTTTTTTGCAGGACAAACTTTTTTTTGATTACTCTCTAGCAATGGCTACATTGCCCGAAATAGTGTTGCAAATGGAAAACGCATGCCCTATGCCCTTCAAACACAAACATCTTGAGGTGCTTACTCGCTTTCTACCCAACAACAGAGTACATGACATTGTTGGATGTTGTGGAGCAGCATGTGGCTCACAAGGGGTTCAACTGTTTGGAGGAGCCATGCAATCCTCAAACAATCAAAGACCAGAACCATGCAAGGATAGAGCATAGAATCATCATTGCTACACTTTTCCAAAACCAACCATGTGTATGCCCTATGGTGGTGAACACCTTGAAAATTTTCCATGTGAGGTTTGGCGACTATTTCGAATTGCTGGTGTATATTTATGGAGAACTAGTGCATGTTGAGGTGGGCCACAAGCTTGCATAAGAAAAATTCTTGCTACTCTTGGATGAATCAAGTAAGCCAACAACTATCACCCCACTACTATCGAGGGGGCCCAAGAAAAATTAAGTAGCATGGTTGCAAGAGGATGAGGAGAAGCTCCGCTACATAATGCATGTGTTTCCTCAATAGCTCACACAAATAATAGCTGAGATGTTCAACAAAGGGAACCCTAGCCCACAAAGTACAGTGCCAAAAGCGTTTGCAACAAGTTCTACAAAATCTGCAATAGAGAACGGCACCCGCAGCTAGCAAGCACCTTGCTTGCATCGACAGCCTATCATACAATACTCTCCAAGACACCCCTCGAACAATTAGTAGACCTAAAAGAGCCGGACAAGGGAGAACCTTGGTTGCAACAAGGCATATAAGCGTTTCCTTCAAAAAATTGGAGACACACCGACCCATAAATGCTATTGATATAGGTGCTTGACTTTCAAGTATAAAATGAGACTATGCAAAGACGATCACGAGGAATTCCTAAAAAAAGAGAGACTAGGCCCAGAAAACATCTCCATTATAGGATGTCCTCTTTGCTCCCTGTGCCATGACTGCATCAAGAAGAGGCTCCAACCAAGATTTTCTTACCATGTGGTGACCCTCACTGCTAAAACAAAACATGCATCTGCATTGACAAAGGTGGAGGAGTGACTAATCTCCATTAAAATACCATTCATGCAAATTAGAGAACTAATGTACGAGGGCCAACTGGGCTTGCATGGAAGCATTGTCAACATCTTTGTTGACACTGGTAGGGTGCAAAATTTGCTGTGCCGATTCATTGATGCCAGCTCGACAGTTGTGGTGGCTATCAAGCGTCATCTCTAATATAATCACAGCTACACCAAAGGATTGGTCCGTCCAATGAAGACTATGCTTGCACTGGAAGAATTGGTGGACATGCCATTGTACAAAGAGAACGGAGTATGTGTTAACACACTATGGTTGCAACATATAGAGAACCTCCAAAACAATCAATTGAATGAGCCAACCTCATCACCATAGCCAACAATGACAACGTTGATGGCGTGGAAGCCACAAACACTTTGGTGCACAGAATATACAGTGCGCAGCAAGTCGTTGACTTTGAAGACAAAACGATAGTGGTGGTGCCATCAGAAGGCTTTACCCCCTTGAGCATCCTCTTCAATGAGCACTGCAAAGAGCTTGGTTTCCCCAACATTGTTTTACGATTGCAAGAGATCGTATGGCAAGATAGGACGAACAACATACCAAGACATTGTGAAGTGGGAGCTACGGTACAAGGATAGATGCTTTGCTATTAAGATTGTGAACATCGTCTTCACAAAATGAAGGCATTGGTCCAGCAAGTTTTGTCATCATGTTGGGTATGAATGCACAAGGGGCAGCTGCAAGGAACAATGATGTAGGCACAAACAACATTGGAAGACACTAACATTGAGAGGTTGTTTCATTCAAGCATCGGCTACAGAGACTTTGTTTGCCTCCAGACATCCACAGACTACAAGCAAAAGTTGAAGCGGAACATTTTTTCGATGCTGTGATAACTGGTGCCTTCAACATTCTTTGCCACTGAGAAGCATTGGGAACCTCTAGTCTCATTGTTGGGAAAACTAGCACAAGCCCGTGGAGAAGCCAAGGATGGCAACGCAGCAGCTAAATTGCAGCACATCCGTATGGACAATAAAGAATACTTTTCAAAATTATGTTCATCAAATATAGGAGAAAGAAAAATATCTGATGATGTGTTGCTATGGAAAAGACTTTTGACAGGAGGTGTTGGAATAGGCAAAACATATCTTCTTCTTATAACCACAAAGTGTAGACATCAATTTACCTCAGATTTGAATGCATATGCTTTATCTCTTTTTCTCCACCGATACCCCTCTCATTGTCTGGTAATCTCCATCTAGTGTGGTTGACTCTTGCCCTTCCTCTATTGCATGCTTAATAGTGATGTGATGAAAAGATGGGTAACAAGATACGAGGATGCAAAGGCAAGAAGACAAGGAGAAAGGGCCCTCTTTCATACACACCACGGATCTCGTGTGCCATACCTCAGCATCTAAGAGCACTTCTAAAGGATATTCATGTGGATTGGCTACTTGATGAAATGGAGAGAGCAGAGAGAGATGAGGGGATGCATATCACAATGGAAGAATGGGAGTATGCTAGGGGATGCATGAGCAAGGTCGGTATATAGAATGCTATGCATAAGTTAGGAGCTTTCAACAATCTAGATTGCTTATTTAATTGATTTTGTCTTGGTGTAGTGTAGTATGTTTAATGCTATATGGTGTGAGGGCAAGCATTTTCGAACACAACGGATTGATGATAAGAGAAACACACAAGATTGCGGCATCATTGCTAGCTTTGAGGGAGCCAATGGAGCCATGGATGATTATTGTAGCATAATCCAAGATATTATTAAGCTTGACTTTCGATGCTTCTTTGTGTATGTTTTGGATGTAAACTGGTTTAAGGACGTGGTGGAAAGAGGCCCTAATGCAACAATCAAACGCCATGCAAGTGGCTTTGTAACTATTGACTCCACAAAGTTTTGGCAAAGTAAGAAGGACACACTAGTACTACCGTAACAATGTGAACAGGTATTGTACACACATATAAAAATACTCACTTTTAAATATTTGATACCTTTGATGCAAGGAAAATAACATGATTGTATTTGTGTTTGAATTAGGTTGTCTATCAACCAATGGTGGATAATAATAGGTGGTGGCATGTCATACCTATTACGTCACGTTCCAAAGTGATGTATAGTACATTTACTAATATGGAGTATGGAGGATGATCATGGCCATGGAGGTGATGCTGACAGTGATACAAGAGGATGATCATGAGATAGGAGATACAGATATTGAGGCTATTACTCGTGAGGACGATACCATTGGTGATGCTGATTTCGATGAGCACATGAGTAGCACAAGTAGTAGTGGGTTGAATGTATTTGTAGATCTCAACACTAGTTTGGATTTTGAAGTAGATAGTTTGGCAAGGGTTGATCTCATTGAGGATGAGATTGAACCGTAGCCCATCATTGATATTGGCAAAACTATTTTACATATTGTCTCATTCTCCTCACCTTACTTTATTTTTGTATATGTGAGTTTGCAAAAAAGCATTGATATTTTTGTTAAAATTACGCTCAAATTACGTGCTTTGGTAATCATGGGCAATGTTAGGAAAGCAGTGATGTACATTTACCAGCTTGCACCAAAATTTCACTTTCTGTATTGTCTATTTTGCATCTAAATCCACGTCTAAGTCACAATGCAGACGTGCTAATAGATGCACAAATAGACGCGCTATTAGACATGCTAATATTTTTGCTATTCTAGCAATGCCTATAGATGTGCCTGCTATTTTGCGCATCTATCAAGCGCATCTATAGTTGCTTTGTGTTGTTGTGTGTATAGTGCATGGTACAAAATACATGAAAAAGAAAAAAGAAACAAATCCACCTCTCCGACAAAAGGGCATTACATTGATATATTATTTCAAAATACATCCCTATAGCAAACGTAAACAAAAAAGGAACTAAAAAGCAACATAAAAAACTTCAAAGATCCCTCATAAGTATAGTGGCACTCAACTTGCTAGCAATGGTTTGCCAAAATAGCAACACTATTACTCTGACTAAACTTGCAAACCTTAACAAATACAATCTCCCCAAAAAAGCAGTTGCATATATGAAACATTAGCGTAGACACAACCTAATAGAATAATCCATCTACACTTGGAGCTCACAAGCAAAATGGTTAGCCAACCAATGATAGCTCCTCTTAGAAGAAAGTGTGAATTGTTATTAAAGTCTAGTCACCGAACAAAGCTGTCACAATCCAAACAATCATTAACATGATTTCTCTCCAATTATATTCCATGCAAGTAGGAAAATTTATAATGCAATTATTTATCTTGCGGTCAGTTATTGGCATCACTCTCTTTGTGTGCCTTTCTCAATCCTTTCAATGACACCATACATGCATGTATCTATTTAAACCCGTTCAACTATTCTTTTAATCCATTGCAACCACAGATTGAAGTGATCGTTAAAACTTACAGAGAGATCAATGGGAGGCAAAAGTTTTAAGCCAAGATACAATCTTTTAGGCCTCAAATAGAGTAGCAAAGTTGGCACATACACACATACTAGTTTGTGGAGGTAGGAGGGTTGGGTAAGGAAAGGGCAAGAGCTTGAACTATATTCAAGTGTATCCATTTGAGATGTGATGTGAGCCATTTGGAGGAGACATTTGGGGGGGAGTTGGGGGAAAACCTATTCTTTTTAAGATTTTACCGCCTCGTTTCCAAATTCCCACTCCATTTTTTTCCCCACCACCATTTCCCATGCTTAAGGGGAAATGTGGTTAGTGATCAAGACCTAAGCATGTCATTGTGTAAACTTTGTATTCTTGAATTACACTAATGCATAGGGTTGGTGAGTTTGGTCAACTCCTATGATTGTTAACACCTTGGTTATGCTAGATTCACCCTTTTGTAGGCTAAAATAAACAAAAAAAACCAAATTGCAAGCTAAAAATTAAAATGCATGGCTAAAAGTATCGTTGAAAATTGATCGAAATACTTACATGAAAATGTGCCTAACACTTTGTACGATCATATACAAAGTCCAAGCCTTGCTTTATGTGTAAAGAGTGTGTTGAATAGGATTTCAAGGCTAATAATGGCATCTCATTCATTTACAAGGGACCCCTAGGCCAAAGTGTTGATGATATATGAATAACTACTCTCTCTTCTCATTTAATAGCTAGAAGTATGGCAATCATTGCATCTTTGAAGATTTATAATGAGCTAATGACACTAGTAGCTCAATAACTATCTTCTCTTATGGTATTTGTTGGGTCAAAAGGGGGGTAGGGGGTGCATATGCATGCACATCTACATCACATGTACATCAATTTTTCTTGCACCATTTAATCCTGTTATATGTATGTTAGCTATCTGCAAACTACATCAAACATCTATTTCATAAATTTTGGACTGGTGCTCTGTCCAAATTCGTTTTGTCCAATAATTTTGGATAAAACATTAAAAGCCACAAGCCCTTATAATACAGAACATTGAGTCCAAAATGAAGATTAAAAAAAATCAAATTAGAAAACATGACGTGACATGTTATTAAAACTAGAGTACATTAAAAAAAGAGGACATCACATTTTTAAAAGAAGTTTATCATATAACTCAAAGCCATATGGTGTCAAAAAACACCTTACATTAGCTCAGCCCTACATGGCTTCTTGCAGAGAATACATGATAATCTAATTTACAAGCTGTATTAGCAATGCAGAGAGAAGACTAGAAGATCTCATCATTGGTCTCTCTTATCTTCTGAATAACCCAATCTTCCACTGCCTCCACATTTGTATCCTCAACATAATTACATGCAAGGAAGAAATTCAAGTAGTCACAGATTGTTTCTTTATAATTTCTTTGTGAGGCTCTTATTGTTCTCTCAGCATCCGCATCAAATCGCCCATATCAAGAGCTACGATAATGAAGGTTACTTAAGAAGTCTAAGAGATCTTGTTGCTCTTTTATAATATTTCTTAAAATTCTTTCGCTCTTTGCTATCTTGAGAGTCTCCTCCTCCTTTGTGCACCTTTGTGCATCAATTCCTCTCTCTCCATCCGTGTTAATGGAGTGCCTTGTCAAATTCTAACCTCTCTCTATGCTTCTTGGTCAGCAATCCATTCTTTGAGACTGTTAATTCCGGACTCCACATCTTTGACAATGCCAAGGACATCCATGGGAGGGGAGATGATAAAGAAAGAGAGATGGACTAGGATGGAAGAAAGAAGAGAGTGTTTGTGGAAGGACTAGGATGGAAGAATACAAGCTAAAGAGAAGCACTAGGATGGAAGAAAGAAGAGAGTGTTTGTGGAAGGGCTAGGATAGAAGAATACAAGTTATTGAGAAGGACTAGGATGGAAGAATACAAGTTACTAAGAAGGACTAGGATGGAAGAAATAAGAGAGTGTTTGTGGAAGGACTAGGATGGAAGAATACAAGTTCACTAATGCACGGTGTGTTTGCTATGATAAGGATCATAAGGTTTGGAATAAAGTGAGTGGAGCATTGGGAATGCTCTACTTTAAGTGAGTGGAGATGGTCCAACTGACACTTTAACTGATAGTGTGAAATGAAAGGTTTGGAATAAAATGAGTGGAGCATTGGGAATGCTATACTTTAAGTGAGTGGAGCATTGGGAATTGATACTTTGAAGTGAAAGATTACAAAAAATTATTTTCTTCTCATCACACATTTACTTCCAAATAATCACATCATTGCACATTCATATCATAATTCTCATCAGACATTTAATATTTCCAAATAATCACATCATCACACATTCATATCATAAAACTGTATGCATGAAATAATGATATAAATATCATGAGTAAATGGCACTTAAGTAATAAGTCACAAATTGGTGTATAATCAACAAAAACAACATCATGACTCAATACATATATATACAAAAACAACATCATACATGCATCACAACTCTTCTAATGCTTCTAGTGGAGGGTGTGGCAAGTCTTCTAATGCTTCTAGTGGAGGCGGTGGTGCTCTAGGTGTACACTGAGTCTCTACTTCTTTTGTACTGTGTAGTGCTTTCAGAGTAGACTCAATATCCTCTTCCTTAAATGCAAGCAGAGGCTGTGGCAACTCTTCTGATGCTTCCAGTGGAGGCTATGGTGCTCTAGGTGTATAGTGAGCCTCTACTTCTTCTATAGTATGTAGTGCTTTCAGAGTAGACTCAATCTCTTATTCCTTAAATGCAAGCTCTGATATTGCTTCAGTTGCATGTTGTATTCCAATGGCAGCAATTAAGTCTTGAATGATTTTAGCCCTAAACAATTGTATATCCTCCTCTGAATATTTGAGCTCCAAAAAATCTTCCAATGAGACCTGTGGCTTAAGTGATAAAATTTCTTTGAAAGTCAACATGCAGTTATAGGCAACTCTCCACCCACACCTATGCCCATCTTCCTACTCTACCACTTAACATCTTTGGAAGGCCAACGAGTCTTTGTACTATCTTGTTTCTCAGATAGCAGATACCAACTTCTCAACCAACCTACTCATCATGACATATTAAAAAACCTCAGTCTGTCTATTACATAAGATACATAATATAGAAGTAACAATAGATTAATAGAATACTTACATTTACACTGAGCCATGAAAGCCTACAACCGAGTTAACAAACCAACAATAGTTATCTTCAAGGTCCCAAACCACTAGACTCTAATGTGCCCTACATGAATAATTAAGCGCCTTAATTATTTAACACAATGTTGCCAGTAGAAGATGAAATATAAGGTTGCAAAGATACTTACATCTCGTGATATGCCATAAACAAGACTCGCACGTCGTCTAAATGTAAAGGCAGTAACCATTTACAAACATGGTTGTCGTCTTTTTGCTTTTGCTAATAAGTATAGGACAAATTAGATTATTAGATTTAATCAAAATATTGAATTATCAAGTAGAGAAAAAGTTTCTATCAAACCTGAGAATGGCCATCATAATGTTGTTATCGACCTCATTTGAAGGAACAAAGAGGATTGAAATCTCCTCTCCACCAAATTCAAGATAATGAGGTCTATGTTGAATCTTAACCCTAACATGAAAAGAGCTTCCCAATTATTCCAATGCAGTCATGTTTGTAGAGTTGAGGTCTTCTATCCCCTTTGAATCTTTGATGGCATTCATTTCGTACTCCTCCAAGGCATTATCTATTTGACTTGTGGGAGGGTCCAGAATGTTGCCCTTAATGATTGCTCGAATGGTACATGTTATAAATGCATAGAGATGCAAGTCTGTATATGTTGATAGTGTGGTGTCATTCCGTATCTCAAAAATTTGACCAAGTACTAGAAAGCAATTATAGCCCACCCTCCATCCACAATTGTAGATGTGGCTATCCTTTTGATGTGATACGTGACATTTATATACTCTATTTGCTGTGCCAAGTCACCTTGCTGCATTACTGTGTCGATAGTACCTACCAACTTTTGAGCCAATCTACACATCAAAACATAAAACAAGAGTAAATATTTGCATTGCATATCAATCTACAGGTGAAGAAGTGACAACAAGTGTAGTGACTTGTCTTCATCAAATTCAAAAGTATGAGGTTGTTGTCAAATTAACAACATAGCGTTGAATGAACTTTCAATCTGCTACAATAGAGTCATATTTTCATGACTCATCTTATTGAGAGTGGTCTACATCATATTCTTCTTCGCTTATTATACCTTCTACGTCCTCCTGCTATAAAAATATAAAAAATTTATGAGATTTACACATCCCAAATAAAGGCTTAAACAAGCATAGAAATATAAAGATAAGATTTCATACATGCTGCAATGTAGTCATATTTTTAGGTTGTTCCCCAACATTAATAATGGCTTTTCATTAGACTACATAAAAGTATAAAGATAAGGTTTCATACATGCTTTCATTAGACTGAGTCTCTTCTCCTCGTGGAGGAAAAATTAAAAAAGCTATGAGATTTACACATCCCAAATAAAGGCTTAAATAATCATAGAAGTATAAAGATAACATGCTTTCATTAGACTCAGTCTCTTCTCCTCTTGGAGGAAAATATAAAAAAGTTATGAGATTTACACATCCCAAATAAAGGCTTAAACAATCATAGAAGTATAAAGATAAGGTTTCCTACATGCTTTCATTAGATAGAGTCTCTTCTCCTCTTGGAGGAAAATATAAAGAAGTTATGAGATTTACACATCCCAAATAAAGGCTTAAACAAGCATAGAAGTATAAAGATAAGGTTTTATACATGCTGCAATGTAGTCATATTTTCAGCTTGTTCCCCAATGGTAGTAATTAGGTGTTGAATACTCTCAGCCCGAGACGCTAGTAGATTGTCTTTTGTATATGATTCCATTTTGACTTGTAACTCCAAATAAAAAATATCTCTAAGAAACAACATGCAGTTGTAGGCAACTCGCCACCCATAGCTATGCCCATATTTTGTTTCACTAGTAGATGTTGTTTGAATTCTACTTGGTCTTGTTGCTCCCTGGTTGTTCTGATAGCAGATACTAGCCGATATGTAGCACTGTCCATCATGACATATGAAAGATATTAATATGTCATGATCATAAGATACAAAATAAGAAAGTAACAAAAATATTAAGAGAATAGTCACCTTGGGGAGTTGGCATGATAGCCTGCCATTGAATTCACAAACCACAAACAGTTGACTTCAAGGTCCCAAGTGATTAGACTCCAATGTGAGCTACATGACCAAATTATTGTTTAACACAAACTTGTCAAAGAAATAGTAAAAATAAGGTTGGAGTCGATACTTACTCCTCATGATACAACATAAAGATGACTCGCACCCCATCTAAATTCAAAGGGCTTAACTAGGCACAAACATCTTGTATAGTCTTTTGAGGAGAGCTAAGAATAGTAGAAAGGAGAGAATCGAGCATGTAGACACGCTTTTGCACTACACTAGGAAACTGAGATATAACTACACTGCACCAACAAATAAACAAATGTTAGCCCGTAGACATGATTCTGCACCCTGCACTAGGAAACTGAGATATAACTACACTATAAACAAATAAACAAACCTTAGCTCATTGAAGTAGCAAAAAAAAAAAGATAGTATCAAACCCAAGAATGGCCAGGATAACATTGTCATTAACCTCTTTTAAAAGATTGGAGAGGATTGAAACCTCCTCTCTACCAAATCTCAAATACTGAGGTTCTTGTTTCAAAATGACCCTAACTTCAAATGAGATTTCCATTTTATCCAATGCAGCCAAATTTGTAGAATGGTCTCTGTCATAGCTTGTAAACTATGTTTGCAGTTATTTTGCTTTTCGATGGTGCATTCAAGGCTCTTCTGCTCATGGCATTCTTCAACCAAAGTTCTAGGTATACTTATTTAATTGCACCTATAGCTGAGTGATATGACCCAGTTCAAAGAGATAAGCACTAAAGGTGACTCAAATATTACATGACAAATCAAGTGATCGATGTATTGTGCTGAAAGGCCAAATATGACACTACATCGATATCTAATATTCATGTAATATCAAGAAAAAAAGGGCATCTTAGAAGGTAAAGGAGAAGACATAATGTCACGCTCAGAAATAATGTCAAAAGAGGTGATAACAAAAATAAGACTAGCAGTGATAATAGATTTGAAAGGGTTATTGCTAGAGCATTGTTTTTCAAAGTCAAATAAACATATGAGCTTGCACAATGGGAAGCATTGGCTTGTTCTCCGTCTTGGGTGTTTAGAGTTTCTACAATGGTTGCTCGATCAATACCATGTTGGCATTTGGTCCACTGGAGGAGAAAAGGGCATGGTGCAACACATGCTGGACACTTTGGAGCATCATGTTAACAGAAAGTTACATTTCTTCATGGTTTGGGGTGCGATGGCATGCCACAAGCATACAAAGAGTAGAATCATTCGATCAGATAGGATGAATGTGGAAGCGGAGTTTAAACCATTAATGAGAGTGTGGTGCTATTTTAAAGAGGAATGCAAACCAGCAAGAACAGTGTTCATTGATGTTTCACCTTACACAGGTTGTGTTAATCCAGCAGAAAATTGCATTTTCCCTACAAAATTTGATATAGATTGTGGTGATTCTATTTTGCTTCATGAGTTATTATCGCACCTACAGATGCTAGATGATGCAGTAGATGTGCGCAGTGCCATCTCTTCTAACAGATTCGGTCAAGCTCCGATTGTCAAAGGGCATGATATGTTCTATTATTTTCAACCAGTGAATTCAAAGAAAAAAACAAAGTAGTTCTCGAAAGGATGAATGTCGAATCTCATATGTCTACTCGTAGTTCAAAAAAAGACACAGAGAAAGGTATTACTTCACCTATAACCAAAACTAGAGTGAGAGGGACTTGTCCTACTACAAGAAGTATGGTGCATGCTCAACATGTTACATTGAATGAAGAGGAAGAATGCATGCTAGGAAAAATTACCAAAATGGGGCCATTGAAAGATAGTAAGGCAAAACGCTTTGCTATGGTTCTTGGATGCAAGGAAACGGGAATCACTGCCGATGCTGCAAGGGCATTCTTAGCCAACTTGATTCGATTTTATTGTATAGACAACCCTTAGGGAATGTGAGTGATCTTGTTAATTAGAGTTGCAAACACAAATGCTCAACTAAAACATTTGTACCTACATTCTGATTTATATTTGGGCACTATTTGGTTAGATTCGATTTTCAAAACATTATGTTTCAATTTGTTTTGTGAAAGAATTAATAGACATTGAGTTAGTACCTTGTCCAAAAAATGCTATGTGCTTTATGATGTGAGTTTGTATTCCTCCACTAAAAGAATGATTCTTTGATTTTAAACATATGATAGGTGTTGCAGATTGTCCTGAAAAGTTGAAGAGCTATCTTATTACAAATTTTGATCCTGCATCCAATGGCTTATGGAAACATAAATTGCCCATACCCATTGAGCACGTGTTCGAAATGAATGGCATCCATTATGAAGTAAAGAAATCAACAATACCTGGGGCAGGATATGGTCTTTTTGTACATACGAGCATCAAGAAAAAACAAGATTTGATGGTATATAATGGTCCAAAGTATGATTATGATACTTGGAGATCTCTCCTCAAGTTTTTCCCAAGGATGAAGACTTATGGAATGTTTGAAGATCCATTCATTGAGCCATTGACAGATGTGAAATGTATTGTGGGAGATGTATTGTATGGAAACATTGCTGGATATATAAATAGCTCAATGTATTATAAAGAAAGAACAAATGTTATATTTGTATACATCCCTAAACTACCACCTTGGGCTCAAAAGTCACAAGGAAATTTGAGTGCCCATGGCTACATTACTGTGCAAACCATAAAGGATATCTCCTTCGGAGATGAGCTACTTTGTGAGTATGAATACTAGTATGGAATTGTTAATGATTATGTTAAACGATGTGGTGAAAAATTGGCTATGTGTCAATGGTTTTGATTATATTTAGTACAAGAAAGCAATTTAAAAAAAGGTTTTTATCAAGACCATGTCTCTGAGTTTCATGAGCTCTATTGTGATGGAGAGTTTCATGAGCTCTATTGTGATGGAATGGTGTTTTTGAACACCACATTTATATGATGGATGTCAAAGCTCTACCATAATCCTATTGCATATGTCAATACTGCAATTTATCAACATAGAAACATAAGCATTTGACATTAATTTGATACATCTAATATATCAAATAAAAATTGACTGTTGTTGCAAGTTTAATTTTGTTTTTGAAGACCACATTTATATGATGGATGTCAAAGATCTATAACAATCCTATTGCATATATCAATACTCCAATTTAATTTACTACAATGAATCTTCCTAACGCAGCATCTATAAATTGGCTTTTCTTTGTGGTTTCGATGCATATGAAACAACAAACATCTTTCTTTCACTAGTAAATCAACAAATGTTTTGGCCATGGAGCCATGTTCACATCTATTAAGGCCTTTTGCCATAGCAACATACGGAAGATTTTTGCTTGGGTTTCTAGGAATTAGGAAAGTATTGTGCATGGTCTAGTCTCCCCCAACATAATTGAAACTTGGGTCCTCAATGGAGCTAATGTTTCAATAAAGAACATCAAATTTTACTTTTGAAGTGACTATATTTTATTTCGTGGGAATTGGGATTTTCCCAAATTCTCTAATATAGTGTTTAAGAGGAATCTGAAGAAGAGGGAGAGAAGAGGGAAAAGAGAAGGGGGAGGAGAAGAGGAAGAAGAGGGAAAGGAAAGAGAGAAAGAAGAGGAAGAAGAGGGAAAGAAAGAGGAAGAAGAGGAAGAAGAGGAAGAAGAGGGAGAGAAGAGGAAGAAGACAGAAAGAAGAGAGAAAGAAGAGGGAAGGAGAGGGGAAAAGAGGAGAAGAGAGAAGAAGAGGAATAAGAGAGAAAGAAGAGAGAATAAGAGAAGGGGGAAAGAGAGAATAAGAGAAGGGGGAAAGAGAAGGGAAAGGAAAGAGGGAAAGAAGAGGAAAAAGAGGGAAAAGAGGAAGTGGATGAGAAGAGGAAGAAGAGGGAAAGGAAAGAGGGAAAGGAAAGAGGAAGAAGAGGGAGAGAAGAGGAAGAAGAGAGAAAGAAGAGAGAAAGAAGAGGGAAAGGAGAGGGGAAAAGAGGAGAAGAGAACAGAAGAGGAAGAAGAGGGAGAGAAGAGGAAGAAGAGAGAAAGAAGAGAGAATAAGAGAAGGGGGAAAGAGAGAATAAGAGAAGGGGGAAAGAGAAGGGAAAGGAAAGAGGGAAAGGAAGAAGAAGAAGAGGGAGAGAAGGAGGAAGAAGAGGAAGAGGAATCTGAAGAAGAGGAAGAGAAGAGGGAAATGAGAGAAGGAATCTCTTATGCTCATGCATAAGCATAAGCATTCTTATGCTCATGCTTATGTTTATGCATGAGCATAAGAGAAGGGGGAAAGAGAGAAGAAGAGGGAAAGGAAAGAGGGAAAAAGAGGGAAAGAAAGAGAGAAGAAGAGGGAAAGGAAGGAGAGATTGGAAAAGAGGAAAGAGGGAGAGAAAGAGAGAAGAAGAGGGAAAGAGAAAAGAGGAAAAAAGAGACATATGCTCATGCTTATGCATGAGCATATGTCTACTTCTCTTATGCTCATGCATAAGCATAAGCATGAGCATATGTCTCCTTTTCTTATGCTCATGCTTATGCTTAAGCATAAGCATAAGCATAAGCATATGCTCATGCTTATGCTTATGCATGAGCATAAGAGAAGGGGGAAAGAGAGAATTAGAGGGAAAGGAAAGAGGGAAAGGAAAGAGAGAAGAAGAGGGAAAGAGAAAAGAGGAAAAAAGAGACATATGCTCATGCTTATGAATGAGCATATGTCTACTTCTCTTATGCTCATGCATAAGCATAAGCATTCTTATGCTCATGCTTATGTTTATGCATGAGCATAAGAGAAGGGGGAAAGAGAGAAGAAGAGGGAAAGGAAAGAGGGAAAAAGAGGGAAAGAAAGAGAGAAGAAGAGGGAAAGGAATGAGAGATTGGAAAAGAGGAAAGAGGGAGAGAAAGAGAGAAGGGGGAAAGAGAGAATAAGAGAAAGGGGAAAAAAGAGACATATGCTCATGCTTATGCATGAGCATATGTCTACTTCTCTTATGCTCACGCATCAGCATAAGCATGAGCATATGTCTCCTTTTCTTATGCTCATGCTTATGCTTAAGCATAAGCATAAGAGAAGGGGGAAAGAGAGAATAAGAGGGAAAGGAAAAAGGGAAAGGAAAGAGAGAAGAAGAGGGAAAGAGAAAAGAGGAAAAAAGAGACATATGCTCATGATGCTTATGCATGAGCATATGTCTACTTCTCTTATGCTCATGCTTATGTTTATGCATGAGCATAAGAGAAGGGGGAAAGAGAGAAGAAGAGGGAAAGGAAAGAGGGAAAAAGAGGGAAAGAAAGAGAGAAGAAGAGGAAAAGGAAGGAGAGATTGGAAAAGAGGAAAGAGGGAGAGAAAAATTGAAGGGGGAAGGAGAGAATAAGAGAAGGGGGAAAAAAGAGACATATGCTCATGCTTATGCATGAGCATATGTCTACTTCTCTTATGCTCATGCATAAGCATAAGCATGAGCATATGTCTCCTTTTCTTATGCTCATGCTTATGCTTAAGCATAAGCATAAGAGAAGGGGGAAAGAGAGAATAAAAGGGAAAGGAAAGAGGGAAAGGAAAGAGAGAAGAAGAGGGAAAGAGAAAAGAGGAAAAAAGAGACATATGCTCATGCTTATGCATGAGCATTTGTCTACTTCTCTTATGCTCATGCATAAGCATAAGCATTCTTATGCTCATGCTTATGTTTATGCATGAGCATAAGAGAAGGGGGAAAGAGAGAAGAAGAGGGAAAAGAAAGAGGGAAAAAGAGGCAAAGAAAGAGAGAAGAAGAGGGAAAGGAAGGAGAGATTGGAAAAGAGGAAAGAGGGAGAGAAAGAGAGAAGAAGGGGGAAAGAGAAAAGAGGAAAAAAGAGACATATGCTCATGCATGAGCATATGTCTACTTCTCTTATGCTCATGCATAAGCATAAGCATGAGCATATGTCTCCTTCTCTTATGCTCATGCTTATGCTCATGCTTACGTTTATGCATGAGCATAAGAGAAGGGGCAAAGAGAGAAGAAGAGGGAAAGGAAAGAGGGAAAAAGAGGGAAAGAAAGAGAGAAGAAGAGGAAAAGGAAAGAGGGAAAAAGAGGAGGAAATAGATTGAAGGAGGGAAGAAGGAAAGAGATTGAGGGGAAGAGAGGGTTCCTACACCCATCACTGTAGCTAGCACTTAAGGCGCTAGCTGTAGGCCAATGCAAATAACAAAAATAATAAATGGAAAAAAGAGGAAGCACTTACCTGAAATAGTACGTCCCGCTCGGTGTTGTGGACTGGCCCTACAAAAGAGAGGAAACATACCATTTTTCAAATAAGATGTTAGAGAAAGGAGGAGATTACAAAAGTAACTTCTTGAAAGGAGGAGATTGAGGAGAGAAGGAGAAAGAGAAGGAAGAGAAATACAAAAAAGAGGTGAGGTTTCTTTCTTTCTTAAAATCTCATTTTTTGTTTCAATCCTTTGAAAACAAGCATGAAAACTAGTTTACAGGTTTAGCAATACAAGGAGAAGCACTCACAAAACTAAAGCTAACAAACAAATAACCTACATTGTTGAAACAAACTCACCTCTTGAAGAACTTTCTTTCAAGAAACCAAAGAGGAAAAAGGGTAGAAAGGGAGTACAAGAGCTAGGAGAAGGGTGAGGAGTGGAGAATAGAGTGGGAGGTTGTCAGAAATAGGTGGGAGGTCATCAAAAATAGGTGGGAGGAGAGATTGCCTTGCTTACTTGAGAGATTAGAGAAGGGGATAAAGAAAGCGCCATGCAATGGGAGTCTCGGGTTTTAACCCACAGCATCGCTATATAGCGACACTTTTTTGTCGCTATATAGCGATATTTTTAATTAAAAACGTCGCTATATAGCGACGGAACAGAGGAAAAAGTCACTATATAGCGACGCTTTAAGTCACTTTTTATTGTAGCATGAAGGGAAGCTCATAGATGCTATTTTATAACTGTTAATATCTCTTCTTGCAACTTATGTTGTGATTTTATAAGTGTAGACAGAAGGGACGAGTGGAAGCTCATCCGATGATGCGCCAACACCCGGGAGTACGAAGTGGCTTATGGAGAGGTTATACTATCATTGCACTCATTGCAAGTGAGAAGTACGACATCAACGTCGTATTATCATGCACCACTTGCGGATGTATGGGGAGGAGCCTGAACTAGTACCCACCGTTGGTGTTGCACGTGTTGATGGACCATCGGTAAGTCAAAGCTATTTAAGTTCACAGTCTTATTGTATACCAGGAAATACAAGATCTTATATTTACACGAAATCTTAAAACAGGATGAGGAGGGTGACGAGGGTATGCATATACCTTCTCACTTTCAGCAAGACTATAGTCTCCCAGATGATAACGAGGGTATGGTCGACATGATGAATTCCATTTTTAGGGGCACTACATCCCATGTACATGTGATGTCAGAGTCTGAGGTCAAAATGCGAGAGTTGCAATCAACACAATTGTACGAGGGTGCTAGGATGTCTAAACTACGTGCTTGTCTCTCAATCTTGAATCTACAAGTAAAGTATGGGTGGTCGGATACAAGTGTCTTGGCCTTAATGAGGTTAGCTCTTGCATTAATTTGACTCATTATTTGGATATTGTTTGTTTTGAGAATCATCATTTGGATAGTGTATACCGAATCATCATTGTTCGAAGCCTATGTATGTTTTGAATTGTCATAGGTTGCTCAAGAAGATGTTGCCTACACCAAATACCATGCCCGCATCAAGAGATGAAGTGAAAAAGATGCTAACAATGGTGCGCATGGATTATGATACCATCCATGCTTGCCGTAATGATTGTATTCTCTTTCATGAGCATGGAGATTTGGCTAGTTGTCCAAAGTGTGGGGAACAATGATATAGAGATGACTTGCAGGGGTGAGCAGATACTGGTAAAGGTCTTGAGACACTTTCCCATCATCCAATGCAAATCCATAGCAGAGTTGATGACATGGCATGCATCTCATTGGTCTACTGATGATACATTGAGGATTCCCATAGATTGTGTAGCTTGGAAGCACTTAGATAATCAGTGGCCGGACTTTGCAAGGGAGCCACGCAACTTACATCTTGGGCTAGCCATGGACGGCATGAATCCTTTCGTTTTACGCTCGACATCTTGGTCGACATGGCCCATAGTCGTGGTGAATTACAATATCCCACCATGGCTAACAATAAAAAAGGGACACCTCATGCTTGCACTACTTGTGCCAGGAAAGTACAAGGCAAAAAACATGGATGTGTACATGGCACCTTTGATAGAGGAGTTACAGATATTATGGAGAGGAGTGCAGGTCTTTGATATTTCCAGAGCTCCTAGACATACCAGTGATATTTTGGTCAGGGGTACCTTGAAAAGGACCATGCATGACTACCTAGGATATGGAGAGTGCGCAGGTACGTGGTTGTGTCTTTACATGTCCAATGAGGGATTATACTTTTTTTACTCTCTTTCGCATGCATGTCTTGGACTAACACATTCATGCACACGTGCAGGACTTGTTACAAGTGGGTACCATGCTTGTCCTGTTTGTGGACCGGCTCTAAAATCACTTGCACGCTACTCCAAACATATGAAGAAAAATGTTTATGAAGGTCATGCTCGATACCTTCCGCTCGACCATCTCGCACATGGAGGTCAACTTGATCCGCCACCATCATATTTGAAGGCTCTATCGATCTTTCACGAGCTTCCTTATTGGGGTCAGTTACAAATCAATCATCTCTTGGATCCCATGCATATCTTCAAGAATGTGGGGGCTACTATTTGGGCACACTTGGTTGGTTCCAAAGACTCGAGAGGAGTGTGAGAAGACTTGCTTGCTATGAATAGGATGTCTCATTTGTGGCCCCAAGTGCATGCTTCAAGAAAAGTTGTCCTCCCGAAAGCAACGTGGATCCTCTCTACAAGGGAGCCGGAGGCAGCGGTCAAGGCAGACATTGCCTCTTTTCAAACACCGATAAGGTACATGCATTGCTTGAAAGGAGCATTTTCAAAGGACAATAAGCTTAGTGGGCTCAAGTCCCATGATTGGCACAAGGTCATACAGGTATTCTAAGTAGAGTTAGTGTACCGATAATCGTGATGCATTAGCATAATTATTATTATGTTATATTGTTGACATGACTTCTTTGTTGCTTTGATAGTTCATCCTCCCAATTACAATAAAAGGGTACAAGAAGATGTTAGAAATGCTATATTCAAGATCTGTGGTATTGTGAGGTATGCTTACTATCAAATCGCATTGAATGTATTTTCTTCAATTTAAGCTGATTAATTTGTAGACTGATTATGAAAATATCTTACATGGACATGTGAAATAGGTGGATATCTCAAAAAGAGATCTCCATATCGAGCATCAAGAAGGCTAGGGTGGAATCCATCGAAGCCGTATGCTTGCTTGAGAAGCACTTTCTCTCGAGCATTATGACAACTCAAGTCCACTTGCTTGTGCACATAGTTGATGAGGTGGCTATAGCAGGTACCGTTCATAGTCAATGGATGTTTTTTCTCGAGCAGTTTATGAAAACTTTAAAGGGATTTGTAAGACAAAGAGCAAGACTAGAAGCAAGCATGGCAGAGGGATGGCTTGTGCAAGAGTCATTAGTATATATCACAGAGTTTCTTGCATCCACGGATCTCGATATGCCACAAGCTTGGCATAACAAGAATGATGATCGCATAGTTGGTGAAGTTTCCCAAGGAAAATGGATTGAAAGAAATATGAGCTAAGAGCAAATGGATAAATTCAATAAGTTTTGTATCCTCAATAGCGCTGAGATGCAGAAGTGGATTGAGAGATATGAAGTGGCCAAAGCAGAAAGAATAAATGCAAGGACGAGATTCAGAGTAATGTACAGCCGGTCACAACCATATCCACGGGATCTGGCTCTTCTCCCCACTCACATGTCACTTGATTGGCTACAACTGGCTCTACATAAAGCTGAACATGATGGAGAGACAATAAACGAGCGTGAGTGAGAGTTATCATCTGGATGTATGATGCATGTAAGTTTCTTACTTCTTGACGTAATTAAGTAATTATTTGTGGCAATATATGCTATAAAATAGATGCATCTTCATTGTTTTAATTATGCTCTTTTATAGTATAAAAAGTACAGTGCATTATGGTCATATGGACGACATTCTTGTGTGGAATGCATCGATTCAAAGAGAGTCACGTATGATTGTGGAGTCATGGCTAACTTCACACAAGATAGCCGAGCAAGTGCTTCGGATAACAATCTTCTCTCCTCACAGTTGGATTATTGTGGAACCATACGCGACATCTATGAAGTTGATTTCAAACAATTTAGTATTTTCATTCTTGATGTAAAATGGTTTAGAACTATTTACAATGGTCCCCATGCGACAGTGAGGTTGATCTAATTTCTCAGTGTGAGAATCTTGGATGTGTTCTTAGACTCGTAGAGAGCTATGAACATATCCCATGCTTCTTTTGATGTCTTGACTGTGTTGAGCTATCCTAGCATGACATCTTGCACATTCTACTTGATCAGGTGATAGGCGTACTTGTCTTTCTTATCCCATTCTACTTAAGCTCATGCAATAGTAGGATCAGCTACTGGTGCAGAAACTGTTTGTGTAGATGTAGATCCCATTGTAGATCCCATTGCTAGTGCTATGACAATAGTTGGAGTAGAGCTACTTTGGCTGGATTGGCCAATGGTCTAGGTGTAGACCCATCGACATACTCCCATTTGTCCTGAAGTACAAGAATGGTCTCCATTCATTATTTCCATGTACTGTAATTGGAGTTGTCTAACTTAGCAGATGCCTCCAAATTGAGGTTGCTAGTTGACATGATGCAAGAAATGTACTCAAAAGTTTCGTGAAAATCTCTGTATGAATCAACTGCAAATACACTGTCTATGCCAAGTGAAATCTTTGAACGGCCGGTGAAGATAGAATTGCAATATATAAAATCTAATCTGTATTACAAGGCTTATGGTAATGATACTGGGAATAGATAAGAGGCTTTACAAGGATGAAATGATGTGCATGATGCTGTGAGATAGCCGAATAGGCTTTATAATGGGGGCATGTGTGTGTGAAATCAAGTGCTATCTGCCCACTGAAACAATCTGCAATGCCTCTGAACTCTGAAGTTTGCTCACTAAACGGATGAACGTAAGGTTTCAGGTAATGTAATGATGTGAAACCATATGTGAGCATATGGACTGACTCTGAGTAGGTACTAGTCGAGAATTCTAGGCATGGCTTAGATTGGCAACTTGGGGAAATTCAAAGCGTCCCCTCTATGGCGATCTCCTAGTCTACTCTCATCTAGATCTATACCAATCATCGATCGATGAAAGAACATCAAATAATTCCTTTTCTTTTGTTCTTTTTAAGTGCTAGGTCAGATGCACTGATGTAGAGGCGAATGTGCGTGAAGGAAGTGGTTTTGTTGGTGAGGCTCAAATGTGAGTGTAGCTTGCACCAAAATGTGCACATGATGTGATGAGCGTGTAGTGCACGAAAAAATGAGCGACTTTCCTTTTTGGAGCACCCTCAAATTCTTCCTGGTTCGAGATACGACTTGATCTAGGTGGAGGGGCAAAAGGAGTGCAAATGGTGCTCAATGATGATGTGTTACTGTGGATCACATGCAGTGTGATGTGGCACTGTGCCTAGCAAGAGGCGTGCTAGTGGAGCCCTGTGCTGAGGTGGCAGAAGTGGTCACATGCAGTGACTGTGAAGCACTGTGTGTGCCTGCAGAGGTCAGTGCTGAATGGATCCACAATTGAGGTGGCTCAGATGATGATGTCAGTAAGGTGACATGGCAATAATGACATGGCAGTAATGACATGTCAGATGAATGGCACAGATGACATGGACTATTGATGTGGCATAGGTGACATGGTTGATGATGTGGCCTATGTGACATGGCCTTTTGAGCTAGCAGGGGTGATGTGGTAGCCTCACGAGGCTGCTGACATGACAGATAAGGTGACATGGCAAGTGTAGGAGGTTGCTGATGTGGCAAGCTGAGCGGGGCAATGATGTGGCAGATAAGGTCTGGCATGTGGCAGACTGTGAACTAAACCAATGTGTGGTGACACTGAGGGTAGAGTTGGTGATAAGGCCATGTGTCAAAAGGAGGGCAACCGAAATCTAGGGAAGATTTTGATGGAATCTCTAGAGATTTCATTCGCCTGCGGATTTTCATCACTAAGGTTCCGTTGCGTGCGAGCAAGAGGTAGCCGTGAGCTTGTGAGGCACTTCGTCTGCTTGTTGGAGATGGCACTGCATTGGAAGTTGCCTTGTAGAGCCGTCTGTAGTAGAGACATAGCTTCTTTGATTTAGGGAGCGGCTGGTTGCAAGAGGCGAGCCAAGGCCTTAGGCTTGATGTGCAGCCTGTGTGTTGTACATTGTGCATGGGCTCCGTTTGGAGTGTTACAAATGAGCTGGATCTCTTTGATGGAGATGTAGCCTTTGCTCACCTTGTAGAGAAGCTCTAGGCACTAGTGAGGCTAGTCTAGTGGCTGGAGGGTTGTCGAAGGTATAGCCTTACCGTTTGGCTAGTTGATGGGACTAGTGCTGCTTGTTGCATTGCTATTGGTTGGAGAGCCGAATCCTTCTTCCCTTGATGGATGCTCAGGAGGTGGTCAGGTCGACAATGCATGCACGTAGGAGTCATCGTTGTTGCATAAGATCCGAGAGCTATAGATGATCATGGTTGTGGCATTTGGGGAGGCGTAGGATGATAGTTGCGACTCACCCCTCATGGAGGCATGGAGCCTCACAGTAGATTGGACTTCGTAGATGAGCCGAGAGGCAAGTTTGTTATAGCAACATGCCAAGCCTAGTTGCTGGTCCTGGTTGTTTGTTGCGTGCAAGGCTATGATGGACCTCGTTGAAGAGTTGCACGAGTAGATTTATTGATGAAGACTAGCTAGAACCTCTCTCTCTCAGTCACCAAGGATAAGAACCTCTCTATCACATAAGGACTCTCTCATAGATTCAATGGACGAAAATCTTCTCTTAATCTCTCATGGACGGAATTCTCACATGAACTGAAATTTCTCTCACAGAAGAGAAAACTTGATCTCAATCTCTCAATCACTCTCTCACACTCTCAAGAATCGCAATGCCTCAGTGGAAGGCAAGGGAGCTCTGATACCATGATAAAATATGAAGAGGGGAGAGGAGAAGAGTGGAGATCAGGAGAGAGGGCACAGTTAGAGAGCACACCACAAATGACTAACTGTACACTAGATTTAGTTGAAAATATAGAATATATACAAACCCATTTAGGTTTAGGGTTAGGGGATCTAACCCTTTCCTTTATAGCACTCTATAAGGTTAGCGCTATGCACATATGATCACATGATGGTGCTATGCACACATGATCACATGATGTTGAGCATGAACTCTCAACATTATGGGCCTTCCTATTGTGTTGCTACAACTTTCATACACTACCCAAGAGATATTTCAGCCCTGGCTTTGTGGACATCTCAAATCGCCCCTCCATACTCATCTTTGGAGTGACCGAAGCAATTTCCTGATACATCATCCTTGGTACAATAGAAATGGACACTTGAATATTTGTTGTGTTCATATACACTGCATGAAATAGGTTGTTTTATGTGGATGAACTGTGCAAAACATGAAGGCATGATTATAAAGGTTTGAGGAGGTTTGACCATATTGAACTTGGAGACAACAAGCCCTACTAGATTTAGATGAAGAGCTCAAACATCAAACTTGAAGATCTCAAGCCCTGATTATGCACATCATCACTATGTCAAACAAGTTGAGATTTCCAAGAAGAATTTTCTATTTTTCACACATACTTTTCACTATATCATGCACCAAACATAGTGCCTATACTTTACACTGTACTATGGACAAGTGCTTGTCTTATGCCCTTGTACTATCCACATGCAATTTTCTTTGTATCATCCAGCATTACACTGCAATGTTCAAAATGGCATATGGCCATCCTTTGTATATATATTTTCACATAGATATATATAGTGGCTCGAGTTTTTTCCCTTGTACTCCCCAAGGGTTTTTTTCATCCATAGCTAGAGGGCCTAGTTTGAGTGGGGGTGTTAGAGCTATATATAGCTTGCCCTAACTTAGCCTAGTCCTTAACTATATATATGCCTATGATCTATGAATAGAATCAATTTCTTGGGAGCAACCCTTGTGTCAGTCTCTCTTCTCTGTCTCTTCCTCCCAACACAACTCGTGTTTGTCTCTCTCCTCTTTCTCTTCCTCTCAACAACTCCTGCTTGCCAAAGATCCTAGCTCACTACCTAGGGATTCTTTGCAATAGGGGCTAACAACCAGGGTGGTGGACTATACAGCCATGTGATCCCTCTCGGTGTGATGGTGTAGAAAACACATGCAGGCCAAGGCTTGCAAAAACGTTCCCATCATGCGATGGTAGCTTGAGAACCTAGAGAGCCTCACTCCCAAATGGCACGAAGTGTGAAGATGATGTCCTGCCAGTTGGATACCAAGGTGGCTGATGGTGGAACATGGTGTTGGCCAATAACCCAGTTGGGTTGCTGATGTTCCATGCCATGATGCTTGCTACTGTCTCCCACACACTGTCCTCCGACAAAGGTAGAGGTCGATGACTAGTGGGAGTGGTCACCTCATGAAACTCAATGCTGTGAATGCACATGCCTTGTATACTGTATGTTGGAGAGATCACGTCAATGGGAAAGGCATGGCCACCTTGTGACAACCAAGTAGCCATGCCCCATGTGAAGTCCCTCTACCTGCCCTAAAGCCTTGCCATGATCCGAAGCGCTCCTTGCAATATCCTCTGTGCTGTTCGGTATCTTCCAAAGGTAGTGGGGGATCATCTCCAAAGTCCCAATCGTGCATCAATGGCAGCTGCCATGCACCCGCATCTGCTCCAACCAAGGGCCAATAGGAAGACCTCCATGCGCTATCATCTAAAAAAAGTAGGAGATCTTCCACGGTTGGAGATTGGACTAGAGGCATGTCCAAAACTTGGATCTCACCACTCGAGGCACCTGTTGTGCTACCAAATGCCTCTCTCTTGATGGAGTCTAGGCTACCGCCTCCAACTGAAAGCGGCGTCCTATGCGTGTAGTATAAGAGAAGAAGGGCACCTCCTCCACTCTCTTTAAGTGTCCTACTCTGAATGGCCAGAACCACTTGCTTGGGTCCCACTATACCTCACTGAGGGGATGACCCTCCCATAACCATAAGCGCCAGTGAGCTGCATCCAGATTCGAGATGCGAGAAGGGGGGTTCAATCGACCACTCCTTGCCCAGACGGTCCACTACTCTGACCCTCTACAAACCTAACTGATTCATGGCCCTATCAATCTCTAGATCTCCATCTGTCAGAGACTGCAAGAGTCCACCTGGACCCGCACTATAGAATCAAGCTTGGCTGAGAATGGCAGGGAGGGGGCCTAGCTAAGTCTAAAGAGGTACCCCTATCTCTAAGAACTGACCCAACCACTGTGCTAGCATGAAACTCTGAAGACCCACCCACCAAGACTCTGGGATAACTGCCTCAATCTTTGCCATCCTTAGGCCCACATCTTGAAGTTGTGAGAGGGTCTCTAATCGTACCTCTGCATCTACCGAGAATCTCGACCATGTCCTGAAAGATCGAGCTGGGCCGCTGTCCCACTGTGCCCAACTAATGTGTTACCTCTATCCCAACATGGGACCATCTAGATCACGTACCTTCGAGTGCTAGATCAGAGGCTATCATGAAAACTCCTTAGAAAATTGAGGACTGACCCCCTGCCAATCATTGCAAAACTCTAAAGAGACTTTGCATCAAGGGAGATCCCTTCCTTGGAAGGGAGGCCTTCAAGAAGAGCTAATTGTGTGACTACTACCACCCACTGACCACACATGCAGGCGGTATTCCGAAGGAGACTGCGCTCCAAAAGAAGCTTCCAAGGCACTAAGCTCCACCTAAGTTTGGGCCATTAGATCTGTGTCCATCTAGGGCTTACAAGTATTGATTTCTTTGAGCCGTAGGATCTCATCATGTATCTAAGGGTGCAAAATAGAAAGGCTTTTGGTGGGCAGGCGACGTGTGGCATCATCTTGGTATGTAGTAGGCATTTGATGGGTTGTGTAGATGCCAATTCTGGCTCATTGATTAAAAGCCCTCATCCAAGGGTGCGTGATGAGTGCCATTTGATAGTCATTAGATCCCATGGAGATCTAATGGTTCTAATGAAATAGACATACTTAAAAACCACCCCTAAAGCCATGTGCAACCACACGATCAAAACTACATCAATGGTGCATGTTTAGACCATTAGATCTAATGGTTCTAAAGTACTCAATTGACATACTTAAAAGACACACGTAAGCCACACGGAACCACACGATTCCCCTAATGAGTGGATTCTTTGTCATCTGTAGTCAAAAGTGTAGGTGGGGCTAGGAAAATGGACATCATCCTATTCACAAAAACATATTTCTATAGCCTCCTCATGGATACAATAGACTTTTGAGTTAGCTCTTCTTGAAAGTGATAACAGTGGAAAAGCTTAACATATATAACCTGAAGGATCAAGATGAATCATGATTCAAAACATAAAAGCGATGTCTCAGACTCATGTCTAAATAGTGAAAATAGCATATCAAGCTACTTTTTTAAATAAAAAATATAGTATTTTAAGGTTTCTAATGTTTGCAACCTTAAGGCACGCGTTTTGATCCAATTATGTGCACCTCTAGTTTAGGTATGTTGTCCTCAAAATTTGGAGCTTTGGGACTTAAGCCAAGGATTTCAAGTGTAGATGTGAATGACATAATATCCGCCTGTAGCTTTCTATAGAGCCCTAAGTTAGCTTTCTAATTCATAAGGTACAATTCGGTCTAGGCCACTTGTAGCTTTCTCTGCAATGTCCTGACAGTTGTTGCTTGCATGTTTTCCAGGAACAACTTGTCCTACTTAGCCTTGTCTAGTAACATTGATGGCCATGTCAACATCTACACTTGCCTTGTCGAGTTTCAACTTTACAACATGCAACATATTATGAGAGTTTTGCACCTTGACCATTGTGTATGTTACAGACGGTGTGCCACAAGCATTTGAGAACTGGGTTGATGATGAAAACTTCTTGATCTTGGGGGAACTTTGCATATCTTCAACCAATATTGTGGCTTCAGAGGGGTCAGCATAAATACTTATCTTTTTCTAAAATCAATATATTTTACGTTGAAGCTTTCCCTATTCTTCAATAGTGTAGACCACACTTTTTGCAAATTCAGCCCAATTGACAATGTAAGCAATATCCTTTGTGGGGGCGTTCCTTGTAGCCTTGGAATTGTTAAGGGCAAACCCCCTTGCAAATGCAACCCAAAATTGATTATTGGGGGGAGCCTCTTGATATACCCAAAAATACAATCATAGCGTCTTATAGAAGGTCGGGGTCACAAATGCTTTTGGACTTTATTCTATTAGCCTTTCCTAGCTCAGTGACACACAATGAGCCACTCTCATTTAGGAAGGTCCACATCTGTTAACCTTTGTGGGCTTTTACCAGTAATGTTGAGGGGGTGCTGAGGCAATAAACCTCATTAAAGTCTTGAGAAGTATGACAAAATCTCTTGGGTACAACCCCCGTAGATGACTCCATGACTATGAGAGATGAGGCTTGTAAGAGCTGTGAGAGACAAGACCTACTAGAGGTGTGAGGGACAAGAAATGAAAGCAAGAGGGAGCAAGGTGATAGGGTAGTTATTTGTGTGAGGTTGAATGTAGGGGTGTGGATTTTGAGCAGGGAAAGAGAGTGACAATGAAGAAAGGAGATACAGTGATGATGATGTTGATGAGGAAAAAGGTGATGATGATTAAGAAGAAGGATGAGCTAGAAAGAATGCATCAGAATTAAAGCTTGCCATAGCCTATTGACGATCATAAGTGATGAAAAACACTGTTGATCTCCAGATGATGCTTGATTCTTCTACAAACGGGATGTTGTGGACTCCCGCAAAATCAGCCACTCCACGTGCTCTTCTCTTTTGCATCACCTACTTTATTCTATAAATGTTTCTTGCGTCTCCTCTCTATCCCTATTCTTTTTTGTGGCATGACGAGAGATGAGACCTTGAGCTCTTGAAAATGTGCTAAACACCACCACCAAGAGCTCTTTAAAATGTGCTAAAAGAGTTCTTATTTAGCACATGATTTTAAGCACAAAAAGTGTACCTACCAAACATGCATACACCCACATCATGATGGGGAGGATGTTTTGAAGAGCCACCCTCCATACAAGGGGAGGTTGTGTCACTACTACACACGGATCCTATTGCGATGTTTATGTACCGACGTTTAGCGCCCACTTAGCGCTAATCATTGGTATAAAAAGCGGGTTTCGTAAATCGTCGCTATTTAGCGACTATTACTGAAAGTCGCTATATAGCGACACTGAGACAAAATATTATAGCGACGTTTTTACAGAGAGGTTTTTTTTTTTTATATAGGCCTTAAAAGTTAGTTTTTTCCAATGACAAAATTTTTTAAATTTTCATACATGTTTGAACTCATAGAGAATAAAAAAATGAGAGCATGTACATCAAGCCTTTGAAGCTCATATATTCATGTCCAAATTTGAGATGAGAAAAATGAAATAAGAGCATTTACATCAACTGTTTCTTGAGCCAAGTCTAAGGCGCCAAGCAAGCCTATCTCCAACTCTATACCAAGTTGATCTCCTATATCATCATTGTACTCTAGCATCGTACGTTCACCTAAAGGTATTTGATCATCTTCTTCAATAAAGCTTAAGTGTGGTGATTGATCTTGATGATTGTTGTCTTCTTCATCAATATCATGATCTCCATCCTCCTCCCGTGCGATGTCATTATGCGCATCTTCCTCTTGGCTCATATGGTGATCTACATCTTCTTCGCTAGATTCATCAATTGGATCTGGCATTGGTAGTGGCATCCGTTCTATCCTTTTTTGGCGTATCTGGAGTTCTATATTTTCAGAGCGACCATTGTATTCTCAATCAATATTGACGTGAGCTCTAACAAACGTATGGTCTCGAAGTATGATGGCAACATCTATAATCGTCAACGGCCTTCCTTTTGGCCAACGATCTGTTCCTCTGTTTCAAGGACAAGGTTTTCCTAGTTGGAAAGTGAAGATGTTATTGATACTCGAAGGTGATAATCTTTCAGATATTGTTCTTGGTAATCTCGTTTGTCCATCCCAATGTGTTGATGCAACTCCAAATCATGCTCTTGTGACTTAAGGCCCTCTCTTTGAGAAATGGAGATCTAACTCTGCTGATTGGCGTTCTTGAATAAAGTAACTCGTCAGTATATTTTGTCTACTCTACATGATTCTCTTATGCTGGATGTATTTGCCCTTCCTTCTTCTCATGCAATATGGGAATATCTCGTTGTTACTTTTGAGAAGAAATCTGTCACAGAGATTCTTTATCTTCATAATCTTTTGAGCACTCCGTACAAATTTGGAGCTCCTATGGCAAATCATATTGACTCATTCAAGAATATCGTTAATTAACTTGCTACTGCTGGTGCACCTATTCCATGAAATCAATTGGTGACCTATCTTCTCGACATAGTCCAGGATCCATTATATGATAATATTGTTACCATCCTTTCTAACAAAAACGAGATTGATTTTGATCAAACATGTATTTCATTGATTGAGTACGCTAACAAAAATGAGATTGATTTTGATCAAACATGTATTTCTTTGATTGAGTATGCTCAATGATGCAAGCATCGTAAAGACCCTCATGAGTCTATCATGATAACAATGGATGATGCAAATTCAGAGACAGCTTGTGTTGCTTGCAAGCATTCTTTCTCCAAATATGGACATGGTGGTCATTTGTATAGAGGTGGTAATTCTTCTCGTCTCAAATATCTTGATAAAAATTGTTCTTATTGTGATAAGCATGGTCATCTTATTTTGATTGTTGGGCTCAGCAATATTATAAGGAACATGGTGTTACCACTAAGCAACCCCGCTTATCCAATAATTCTCCTTGTGAATATTGTGGCAGAAATCATCCATCCTTTCGGTGTTATAAGAGGTGTTATGATGGCGAACATACTCAAGCATATGTTGCTCAACAACAAAATGCCCATATGCATCAAGAGGCAAATCATATCTGTTCTGATGTCTCTCCAGAGAGGATACTTTATGTTCAAGATGGTTCCACTTTTATTGTTGATTCTGGTGCTACTCATAATATGACATATCAATCTCAATGGTTACATAATTATCATGCTCTTCCTCACAAGGAATTGGTTTATCTTGCTGATGACACTACTTGTCAAGCCATGGGTGTTCGTCATTTATATCTTGGCACTTTTTCTTCAACAAGACTCTTGCGAGGCGTTCTCCATGTTCCAGATCTTCAAAGAAATCTTCTTTCTATTGCACGACTTGTTGATCTTGGTCTCTTTATTGGCTTTGACCACACACAGTGTCGGATTAAAAAAGATGGACATACCATAGTAGTTGCTCCTTGGAATGGTAACCTCTTTCAACTTTCCTTAAATGATGATATTGCTAATGTGGTTTCAGCGCCTGGTGATCTCGACTACAAGCTACGACATCATCATTTTGTTCATTCGGATTTTGCCAAGCTACTTGCTATAAATCATCATGATCTTGTGGATGGTTTGAACCTCCCAGCTCGTTGTCACATGGGCCTCTGTGAATATTACGATCTTGGCAAGCATAATTGAAAACCCTTTCATGGATCTACTTCAAATCATTCATATGCTTTTGGTTGCATTGCTTATATTCATGTACCAAAAGAGACACGGAAAAAGCTAGATCTTCCTGGTAAAAAGGTCATATTCATTGGATATTCTCTGAATTCTAAAGGTTATAAATTCTATGATCCCTCTTCTAAGAAGGTGATCATCAATCGTGATGCCATATTGAATGAGCAACTATTAATGGGAGGGACATTGTCTACCTAAGATGTAGAGGACACTGAGTCCTTACTTTTTGCCATTCCTTTTCTATTTGATAATGATCCCACTTCTGAAATCACTACTACTCGTTTATTTGATGGCATCACTGCTTCTCCATCTATAAAGCAATGTGTTGACAATCTTGATTTGCATCCTGCACATACATAGGCCTTTGATGATAGTGTTGATATTTATGTTGATTTGCCTATTGATTTTGAACATGGTTCTACTCTCATGATTGTGTTGATGACTTTGAAATCATTGATCATGCAATGGTTGCTCATGAAGACCCTACTACTTATACAGAAGCTATCTCTTCTGCACAAAAGAGTCAATGAAAAGAGGCAATGGAAGCTGAATATGATTCTTTGATCTCTAAAGGTACATGGGTTCTTACTGAACTACATCCTGGTCGCACTCCTATCAAATGTAAGTGGGTTTATAAAAGCAAAGCTAAAGTTGATGGTTCTTTTGACAAGTTTAAAGTTCGTCTGGTTGCAAAAGGATACTCACAAATTTCAGGAGTTGATTATCATGATACTTTTGTTGAGAGAGAAGAAGAAGAGATGATAGACACAACAAATAGACTCCCAAAGACTGATTCATATTGATCACTAGTTACATGTATGTGAGACCTAGTTCAAGTTAGGACAAGCTATATATAGCACTAACAGCCCCACTCAAACAAAGGTCTCTAGCTATGGATGAAAATACCCTTGGGGAGCACAAGGGAAAAACCCGAGCTCCTATATACAAGTATACAAGTTGATCATTTGTACAATTATTTACAAGTATGTAATGCAGATGTGCATTTATATACAAAAGTTCACCCATAGGTGTGTTAATCTTGGAAGAGAGAAGCTGCAAGAACTCTAAGTTCTGATCGTAGCACTGTGAAGCGTGCCTCACTAAGTCCTTTAGTGAGAATATCTGCAATCATCTGAGAAGTGGGACAATGTTCAATCATTATCATCCCTTTCTTCACTTCATGTCTGACATAATGGTAATGAACAGTAATATGTTTGGATTTTTATGCTAAACATAGTCTTTAGCTAGACTCATGGCACTTTGATTATCACATCTGAGAGGAGTACTGGATGATGGAGGATGGCCAATATCTGCAAGCGATTGTCGCAGCCAAACCAATTCTCAAGCTGCTAGAGAAGCTGCTACATACTTAGATTTTGTGGTAGAAACAACAACACAACATTGCTTCTTACTTTCCCAAGAGACCAAGCAACCATTTATAAAGAAGCAATTACCGCTTGTAGACCACATAGAGAAGTGAGAGCTTGCCCAATCTGCATATGTATATCCCAAAAGGTCAAGAGACATCACAGAAGATGATTCTATATGATGTCGATAAACTAATACAAAATCAAAAGTGCCTTTCAAATACTTTAGAACACGTTTTGCTGTAGACCAACGTTGCATTGAGGGAGCACCCAAATATTGACCTAGAAAATTGGCAGTCAAAAGAATATCTGGTCGAGTGTTCAAACCGACAAACTGTATGCAACCAACAAGATTGGCATAAGGTTGATGTGAAACCTCAACATCAAGAGTCAATTGAGTATTTTTGATAGAGCTCACAAGGCAAGGAGTGGTCACAGAGTGAGCATTCGTCAAGCCAAACTTTTGAACTGCACCTTGAATGAATTTTGTTTGTCGAAGTAGCAAAATTCCCTTGTGATGAAATCGTTGAACTTGAATACCAAGACATGAATGAATGTCACCAAGATCAACCATATCAAATGCTGAGGATAAGATTTTCTTGACATGTTGTAAGAAATTAGGATTGTTGGAAACAAGTATGGTGTCATCCACATAAAGAGCAAGAATAACAAAAAGAGCACCATCACGTTTGGCATATAAGTTGGGGTCAAAGAAACAAGAGTTGAAACCTTGAGATGTTAGAAACTGATCAATTTTCATGTACCAATAACGGGAAGCTTGTTTTGGACCATAAAGAGCATGATGAACCTGATGGGAAGTATGAACCCTTCTGGTTGCTCCATATAAATCTCCTCTTTAAGATCTCCATTAAGAAAAGCAATTTTCACGTCCATTTGATGAATCTCCAAATCAAATTGAGTAGCAAAAAACAAGAGTACCCGAATACTTGTGCTACGAACAATGGGTGAAAAAGTATCATGATAATCAACTCCTACAATTTGTGAGTATCCTTTTGCAACTAGAGGAGCTTTAAACTTGTCAAAAGAACCATCAACTTTAGTTTTGGTTTTATAAACCCACTTGTATTTGATAGGAGAGCGACCGGAGGTAGTTCGGGAAGAACTCATGTACCTTTAGAGATCAAAGAATCATATTCAGCTTCCATTGCCTCTTGCCATTGACTCTTTTGTGCAGAAGAGATAGCTTCTGTATAAGTATTAGGGTCTTCATGAGCAGCCATTGCATGATCAATGATTTTAAAGTCATCAACACTATCATCAGAGGCCTATGTATGTGTAGGATCCAAATCAATATTGTCAACACATTAGTCTACACATGGAGTAGCAGTGATGCCATCAGATGAACGAGTATTAATGACATCAGAAGTGGAATTATTAATATCAAATAGAAAAGGAAAGGCAGAAAGTAAGGACTCAATGTCCTTTGCATCCTCGGTAGACCATGCCCCTCCCATTAGCTGCTCATTGAATATGGCATCATGATTGATTATCACCTTCTTAGAAGAGGGATCATAGAATTTACAACCTTTAGAATTTGGAGAATATCCATTGAATATGACCTTTTTGCCAGGAAGATTTAGCTTTTTCCATGTCTCTTTTGGTACATGAATATAAGCAATGCAACCAAAAGTTTGAAAATGTGATACAGAAGGAGTCTTCCCTGCCCAAGCTGTGATTGGTATCTGACTAGAAGGTGTAGTTGTAGGAAGATGATTTTCCACAAAGATGGCTGTTAGAAGTTCTTCTACCCAAAAGCTTCGTGATAATCCAAAATGAAGGAGCATACATCGCATAGCATCAAGAGAAGTGCGATTCTTATGCTCTGCATGACAGTATATTCACGATGAATGCCACACTCAATGCAATAATTATTAAAAAGATTAGTAATATATTCTCCACCGTTGTCACTACGAAGGGTCTTGATCCAAAAACTAGTATGAAGTTTCGCAGCAATTTTATATTGCTTGAATACTGGTAAGGCCTCTGACTTATGTTGCAAGAGAAATGCAGTTGTATATCTTGACCAATCATCAATGAAAGTGATGAAATACCTGTAGAAAGACTTGGATGGAGGAAAAGGTCCACATAAATCAATGTGGACAAGATCCAATAAAGCATATGAATGAGTTGAAGTAGATGCATGAAAGGGTTTTCGATGATGCTTAACAAGAGCACAATATTCACAGAGGCCCATGTGAGGACGAGCTGGGAGATTCATACCATCCACAAGATCATGATGATTTATAGCAAGTAGCTTCGCAAAATCTGAATGAACAAAATGATGACGCCATAACTTGCAATCCATATCACCAGGGGCTATAACCACATTAGCAATATCATCATTTAAGGAAAGTTGAAAGAGGTTACCATTCCGAGGAGCAACTTCTATGGTATGTCCATCTTTTTAAATCCGACATTGTGTGTGGTCAAAGCCAATAAAGAGACCAAGATCAACAAGTTGTGCCAAGATATAAATCACCAACACCCATGACTTGACAAGTAGTGTCATCAGCAAGATAAACCAAATTCTTGTGAGTTGGAAGAGCATTATAATTATGTAATTATGGAGATTGATATGTCATATAATTACCAGTAGCACCATAATAAACAATTAAAGTGAAACCATCTCGAACATGAAGTATCCTTTTTGGAGAGACATCAAAACAGATATGATTTGCCATATGGGCATCTTGTTGTTGAGCAGCATATGCTTGAGAGCGTTCGCAATGATAACGCCTCTTGTAACACCGAAAGGATGGATGATTTCCGCCACAATATTTGCAAGGAGAATTATTGGATAAGCAGTGGTAACACCATGTTCCTCATCATATTGCCAAGCCCAACAATCAGAGATAACATGACCATGCTTATCACAATAAGAACAATGTTTCTCATGATATTTGAGACAAGAAGAATTGCCACCTCTATACGGATGACCACCATGTCCATAACCACCACGTCCATATTTGGAGAAAGGACGCTTGCGAGCAACACAAGCTGTCTCTGAATCTACATCATCCGTTGTTATCATGAGAGATTCATGAGGATCTTTATGATGCTCGCGTCATTGAGCGTACTCAATCAAAGAAATACATGTTTCATCAAAATCAATCTGGTTTTTGTTGTAAAGGAGGGTAACAATATTATCATATAATGGATCCTGGACTGTGTCGAGAAGATAGGTCACCAATTGATTTCGTGGAATAGGTGCACCAGCAGCAGCAAGTTGATAGACGATATTCTTGAATGAGTCAATATGAGTTGTTATAGGAGCTCCAACTTTGTACGGAGTGCTCAAAAGATTACAAAGATAAAGAATCTCTGTGATAGATTTCTTCTCAAAAGTAGAAACAAGATATATTTCCCATATTGCATAAGAGAATCATGTAGAGCAGATAATATACCAACGAGCTACTTTATCATGAGAATGCCAATCAGCAGAGTCAGATCTCCATTGCTCAAAGATAGGGCCTTGAGTCACAACATCATGATTCAGAGTTGCATCAACAGGTTGGGATGGACAAACGAGATCACCAAGAACAATATCTGAAAGATTATCACCTTCAAATATCAATAACATCTTCACTTTTCAACCAGGAAAACCGTGTCCTTGAAAGAGAGCAACAGATCATTGGCCATAAGGAAAGCTGTTGACGATTATAGACGTTGCCATCATACGTCGGGAGAATACGTTTGTTAGAGCTCACGTTAATGATCAAGAATACAATGGTCACTCTGAAAATATAGAACTTCAGATACCCCAAAAAAGGATAGAACGTGAGATGGGAGTATACTAGAAATAGCATGCATGCCAAGAAAGCACTTTGAGATTGTTGATCATGAAACCACGATATCTTTAAAGAAAAGCAGAACTTGTTGATCATGAAAGGGAAGTATTTTTGGTGAAAAACACTACGATCATGCCGATCACCAAACCAATACATTTATCACGAAGCCATGAGATTCTTAGCGAAAAGCAATATGAGCGTATCAATCACAAAACCAAGAAAAAAGTAGTCGTCACAAAAATTGACGTAACTTTCTTCTCCAAAGTCCAATTAGGGCGTTTAAGTGCTCAGAACGAAGAGCACGACAAGAGCTACATCTACAAACTGATCTACAATAAATTTGTCATTGATAACTTTCTCAAATTTGCACTAGAAGACCTTCAAAAAACCACATCAAGTTAGACATGTCAAAATCCACAAGAGAAAATAAGCGATGAGATACTAGAAGTGCTATGTAATCAAATCAACAACTACTACTTCCTGTCTTTCTTCATTACAGTGAGCATACAATAGCAACACCTTTGTAGCTCTAATACCATGTTGAGAGAGAAGAAGAAGAGATGATAGACACACCAAATAGACTCCCAAAGACTAATTCATATTGATCACTAGTTACATATATATAGGTGATCGAGACCTACTAGTTCAAGTTAGGGCAAGCTATATATAGCTCTAACAACTTTTCACCCATTGTTCGTAGCACAAGTATTCAGGTACTCTTGGCTTTTGCTACTCAATTTGATTTGGAGATTCATCAAATGGATGTGAAAACTACTTTTCTTAATGGAGATCTTAAAGAGGAGATTTATATGGAGCAACCAGAAGGGTTCATACTTCCTGGTCATGACCATCTTGGTCTAAAACAAGCTTCCCATTCTTGGTACATGAAAATTGATCAGTTTCTAACATCTCAAGGTTTCAACTCTTGTTTCTCTGACCCTATATGACAATCGTGATGGTGCTCTTTTTGTCATTCTTGCTCTTTATGTGGATGACACCATACTTGTTTCCAACAATCTCAATTTCTTGCAACATGTCAAGAAAATCTTATCCTCAGCATTTGATATGGTTGATCTTGGTGACCTTCATTCATGTCTTGGTATTCAAGTTCAGCAATTTTGTCACAAGGGAATTACTACTTCGATAAACAGAATTCATTCAAGATGCAGTTCAAAAGTTTGGCTTGATGAATGCTCACTTTGCGACCACTCCTTGTCTTGTGAGCTCTGTAAAAAATACTCGATTGACTCATGATGTTGAGGTTTCATATCAACCCTATGCCAATCTTGTTGGTTGCCTACAGTTTGTCGGTTTGAACACTCGACTAAATATTCTTTTTACTACCAATTTTCTAGGTCAATATCTGGCTGCTCCCTCAATGCAACATTGGTCTGAAGCAAAACATGTTCTAAAGTATTTGAAAGGCACTTCTGATTTTGGATTAGTTTATTAAAGTCATAAAGAATCATCTTCTAATACAGATGTAGATTGGGCAAGCTCTCACTTCTCTATGTGGTCTACAAGCGGTAATTACTTCTTTATCAATGGTTGCTTAGTCTCTTAGGCAAGTAAGAAGCAACGTTGTCTTCTTGTTTCTACCACAGAATCTATGTAGCGGCTTCTCTAGCAGCTCCAGAATTGGTTTGGCTACCATAATTACTTGCAAATATTGGTCATCCTCCATCATCCAGTAATCTTTTAGATGTGATTAATCAAAGTGCCATAAGTCTGGCTAAAGACTATGTTCACCATAACAAATCCAAACATATTGTTGTTCATTACCATTATGTCAGACATGAAGTAAAGAAAGGGATGATAATGATCGAACGTCATTGTCCCACTTCTTAGATGATTGTAGATATTCTCACTAAAGGAGTTAGTGAGGCATACTTCACAGTGCTATGATCAAAACTTGGAGTTCTTGCAGCTTCTCTCTTCTAAGATTAACACACCTATGGGTGACCTTTTGTATATAAATGCACATCTGCATTACATACTTGTAAATAATTGTACAAATGATCAACTTGTATACTTGTATATAGGAGCTCGGGTTCAAGTTTCCCTTGTGCTCCCCAAGGGTTTTTTTCATCTGTAGCTAGAGACCTTTGTTTGAGTGGGGCTGTTAGAGCTATATATAGCTTGCCCTAACTTGAACTAGGTCTCACCTATATATATGTAGCTAGTGATCAATATGAATCAGTCTTTGGGAGTCTATTTGGTGTGTCTATCATCTCTTCTTCTTCTGTCTCAATAGAGCATAGGTTTGAGAATAGCATCTTGAACTGTATAATTAGCCATACTGTTATTAAAATTTTTAATTACAATGCGGGCATAGTATATGAGGCATGGGCACAAAGTTAGCAGGTCTTATGCTACGCAAGATATGAAGATGTCGGTTTGTCACTCTAGAGCATGACATACACCAATATTGGAGCAAACAATTCACATTTGATGATCAGTGTCTTCCTGTGTAGTGTTAAGCATTGTGACTTGTGTCCAGTTATCACATATGCATGCATGATTGGAAATGTTGTCTTGTAGTACCACATGCCGTTTTAGAACCTTGTGTGTATGATTTGAGTATTTGAGTGTTATAGGCTCACCTGTGAAAGAGATGATGGCATGAATTTGTTAATATGCTTGTTGTTTCTTGCCACTCTAGGCTACAAATAGTTGTTGCTCCTTCATTGATAGCTCCTATTGTAAAATTGATATTTTATGCTAGCATGATTCTAGTACCAATTAATCTTGCCACGTGTAAAAGCTTGTGGAAAATTGGGTCGATTATCCAATCTTGTAATCCTAGAATGTTATCTGCATTTGATCTGACTTGTACTAGCATGATGTCAGAGGATGGAAAGTGCGATCGTAGTAGATTGTCCTTATATCGCTGCACGTCCTCCCTATGTGTGCAAAAAATAGTGGTCTGTATGTCAATGAAATTTTGTCTGTCATTGTTCATAATGATCGTGTTGGAAAGGTCACCTCCCCATCTGTAAGACCCCAAATGAGGAGAGCGTGGGGGAGGGAGACCTAGGTCAGGATGTGCCTAAGAGAGAAGAAAGAGAGGGGACTGCCACATGGGCAACACCTCACATCAAAGACCATGGAAAGTACCTAGAGCTAGGATCGATCTGTAGCAAGAAAAGGAAAAGTACTAGCTAGCACAAGGGACCTAGAATAGGAGGCGATCACATGGTGCTGACATCTGTAAGGTGTACAGCTCTGTACATTGCTGGAGAAGAGCCTGGCAAAGGTGCATTGATGATGGTAGGATGTGCAGATGTGGAGCAGGTTTTGCAACTATTTGGAGGCCCTAGTTTAGGGCTAGAGAGTGGGCACCCAGGTGTCCAAAAGCAGCAGCAAGGAGGGCTGCAAGGGACTGACCCTAGGGGGCATATTTATAGCCCACACAGGTTGGCCAGGAAAGCTTATATAGGGATGGGTCCTTGCCTAGATTGGAGGGCCAAAGGCCCTAAAAGTGTGGGGCCAAAAGCCCTGGGTTGTGAGCCCTTAAAGGGCTGGACTAGCCACAGTATGGTCGGCCAGATTAGAGCAGGTTGATCGGTTTTTTGATAGGCCCCTAGGCCTATAAAAGGAGAGGCTTGATGCCTCACAAATCATCCAGCAGCCAGTAGCTCTAGGGCAAAAAGGAGCAGTTGGAAGCCTACTCTTTGGGCTTATCTACAGGAGGTGAGAAAGTGCAATAGGTGCTGTAGACTTAGCTCTAGGGAGAGGCTGGACCTTGGCTATCTTTTAGGGCAGCAAGGTGCTAAGATCATCATACCTTCTGGAGCAGCCATTCACAAGCAGGTTGGAGCAGTGGAACAGGGACCTGTGTGCTACAGACAAAGCTTGGCAGGCAGTAAGGTGGAGAAGAACACACTAGATGGAAAGTCTACTTATGCTCGAGGTGGAGCACGCGAGCTCGAGTCTAGAGATAGTCGGCACATAGGAGAAGGACCTTATGGTTAGATTAGAGGACCACACCATTGGTGGGACTCTGGATGTATCTCTTTCGTATTGTGTCCATAGTTTTGGACGAAAATATATAAGTTTTGGTGTCTTCTATATCTGGCTGGTTCATTGTCTATTGATGAGTCTACACATCTATGTGATGCACATTAAGTAAAGAAGTTTGTGATTCCACACCCCACACCACACTGTGTGAGCTCCTGGGCATTACTATCAGTCTTCCACTATGCATATCCTCTGTTGGGTAATTTCTAACATGGTATTAGAGCCCAAGTAGGAGGCTCACAGGTGTGGAAGCCTGAAGGCAGGGACCTTGCTAAAGGATGACCCTAATTCAAAAGCTCTAGGGAATCAACTTCCATGACTTAGACCACCAGCCAGATTGACATATGCTCAGAAAGGCAAAGCAATTCAGGTGGAAACCACCAACTATGCTCTTATGACTACCATCATGGCTACAGAAGAGCCAGTGTACTTCGAAGACGCAGTAGATAAGCCAGAATGGCAAACTGCTATGAATGAAGAAATGGATGCTTTGTATAAAAATAACACTTGGGAATTATGCGACCTTCCACCAGGAAAGAAGGCCATAGCCAACAAATGGGTATACAAAGTGAAGTACAATCCAGATGGCAGTATTCAGAGATACAAAGCCAGATTAGTTGCAAAAGGATTTGCACAACAATATGGCCAAGATTATGATGAGACTTATGCTCCAGTAGCAAAGATGGATTCCATACGGTTCTTGATATCATTAGCAACACTCACAACAAATGGAATGTGTATCAGCTCGATGTCAAGAATGCATTTCTCAATGGTTATCTAGACGAGGAAGTCTACATGCAACAACCAGCAGGTTATGTTGAACCAGGAAAGGAGAACAAGGTTTGACATCTCAAGAAAAGTCTCTATGGCTTAAAGCAAGCACCCAGAAGTTGGTACAGCAGAATTGACAAGTATTTTGCTGATCTGGGATCCATGAAGTCCAATGCAGATCATACTCTCTACTACAAAGTTCAAGGGGAAGATATTACTATTGCACTTTTGTACGTAGATGATCTGATTGTGACAGGAAGCAAGGATAGCTTCATCAGAAAATTAAAACAAGACTTATCTGCAGAGTTGGACATGAAAGATCTTGGACTTATGCACTATTGTCTTGGAATTGAGTTCTGGAGAGATTCAGATAGCACATTCATGAGTCAGCTCAAGTATGTTGACAGTCTCCTGAAGAAGTTTCATATGGCAGATTGCAAGATTGCAGCCACTCCCATGGAACAGAGTTTGAAACTTACTAAAGATTCAGAAAAGCCTACAGTCAATGACAGATACTACAGGCAACTCATTGGATCTCTTATATATCTGACAATCACACGGCCAGATATTTGTTATGCAATAAGCTCACTAGCACAGTTTATGGCAAATCCAAAACAGTCTCACTGGAATGCAGCCAAAAGAGTCTTGAGATACATCAGAGGTACAAGACGATTTGGGATAGAATACAGAGGAAGTCATCCACGGTTGCATGGATACTATGGCAGTGACTATGCTGGAGATCATGAGACCAGGAGATCGACACAGGGATATGCATTTTTCCTTGGTCAAGGTGCTATATCATGGTTGTCAAACAAACAGCCAACTGTTTCTTTGTCTTCAACTGAAGCAGAATATAGGGCACTCACTACAGGTGCATGTGAAGCTATATGGCTCAGAAGACTATTGTCAGAAACAGATTACTTTGATGCGTCAAAGCCAACAACAATATACTGTGATAATCAATCGGCTCAAGCATTGGCCAAAAATCCAGTATATCACTCCAGAACAAAGCACATTGATGTCAGAGAGCACTTCATCAGAGAAAGAGTGTTACTTGGTGACATCACACTGCAGCATTGTGATAGCAAAGAAAATGTTGCAGACATCTTTACCAAACCACTCGGTAAAGAGCTATTCGAGAAACACCGACTAGCTCTTGGTTTGATGCAGAGGAAGGACATTCCCATTAAAGGGGTGTGATGGAATGTAATGCTCAGTCCTTCTTTGATTCCCCAGAATCATCATCTTGAGGGAAGGCCTACTTCATGATGTTGATCTTGAGGGAAGGTGTTGAGAGTTCACGCTCAACATCATGTGATCATGTGTGCATAGCACCATCACGTGATCATATGTGCATAGCACTAACCTTATAGAGTGCTATAAAGGAAAGGGTTAGATCCCCTAACCCTAACCCTAAAAGGGTTTGTATATATTCTATTTTTTCAACTAATTCTAGTGTACAGTTAGTCATTTGTGGTGTGCTCTCTAGCTGTGCCCTCTCTCCTCATCTCCACTCTTCTCCTCTCCCCTCTTCATATTTTGTCAAGAATGGTATACATCCTCGAAAACAAAATTGGGAAACCTCCTCTGGAGACTGCTTACCCTTTCCCATGTTGAACTCTCCTCAGATCTATCTTTCCACTTAACCAAACATTCTTGCCATATAGTGTCTATCTAAAATTCTTTCTAGTACATGTGGTAAAGATGCGGGTTCAATGAGTTCAACTAGGACTTCATTTCCAATGAGATTATCATCATCTCCTAATTTTCTTTTTAGCCTACTAACATGGAAAACTAGATGTACACTACATCCCTCAGGTAAGGCTAATTTGTAATCAAGTTCTCCAATCCTCTTAAGTATTGTGAAATGTCCACAATACCTAGGAGACAACTTCAAACATTTACCTGTCTTTAGAGATTCTGAAGATTCAGGTTACTACCACCTTCCATGATTTACATCCAAGGTAATTATTGCCACCTTCCACTGACCTTAAGGTAGAATTTCTCATTTACTTCAAACTCCAACTTTCTATGGTGGGGGTTTGCATAACTTCGTGCTCTATCTTGAGCTCTTCTTATGCTCTCTTTAGCTAACTTAAGGGTTTGATTCATATCTTCAAGGAAGTCTTTGGCCACTTGAACCTTCTCTTTTTCAAGTCCCACTATCATTGGGGCTCTTGGTTGAAATCCATACATCATCATGAATGGACTAAACCTCATAGCTGAATGTTTGGCACTGTTATATGCAAATTCTAATATGGGCAGATATTGTTCCCAATTAGTTTGCCCTTTACTTACATATGCTAGAAGTTGTATTGAAGTCCATTGAAGGATTCAATTTGGGTACTAGGCAAGAAGCCAATTGAAAATCATAATCGTATATTAGACTAGGTGCAATTGTACTGAGTCATCACCTCCTATGCCAAATGAGAGTCAAATTATGCAAATGTCACCCAATAAGCAAGGCTTGGCAAGACAATAGGGAGTTAATGTAGATGGCACCTAGCAAGCAACTATCACAAGCAATAAGACAACGGGGAGTCAATGTAGATGGAATGGATTCAAGCTCTTTAAGGGCAACAATTTTGTAAACATATGAATCTATATCATTTTATACAAAGACTCCAGCTGAGAGCAATGTTTCTCAATGTAAACATATGATAGCTATAATTCTTTGGTTCAATACAAAACTTGGGTCTTATGGCATCATGTCTTTTTTCTATTTAAAAGTTTTAAATGTGTGCATATTGCGAGTGACAATGTTCTTTACATGAAATATTTAAGTCTCCTTTCATGGATTTATAAATTTATCACATTAAGGAAAATGTTAAAAATAATTAAATTAATAAATAACTTAGCAATAGCTAGAATTTCTAAAATAGGATTCTTTCAAATTCTTGCATGTTAGTGCAAAAGTATAGATTGAAAAAATAAGATTTTTATGTGAATATGATAGTGCCACAAAGTGAACTTTTGATTTGGGAAGGATATTTTCACAAAGTAAAATTCTGATTTGGGAAGGATATTTTCACAAGTAAACTTTTCGTTTGGGAAGGATTTTTGGGCTTCATCCAAAAACAATAGAAAAAGTCCAAAATTAATGAAATTGGTGTTATCACATGTACATTGTCCACTTACCTATTATGGGTTATAAGGTTTGACCAAATCATCCTTTTTACTCTATGATATTTCACCTTCCCACCATTCATACATAATCACTTTCTTCCCATAAATGAATCCCTTTTCAATTTTCATGTAAGGGAATGGTGGATTATTCTCAATTGCAAGCCAAAACATGCTACATGGTACATAACTTAGCATCCTATTCCCATGATCCATAACATGACAGTATCATTATTGCTAACACTTTAGCCAAATTTTTACATAGATCTTCTAACATGGAATTGCATCTTCATGAACTACATCTAACACCTATTTCATTAATTTTGGACTTTTTGTGTTGTTTTTGGACAAAGCCCAAAAATCCTTCCCAAATGAAAACTTTACTTTGTGAAAATATCCTTCCCAAATCAAAATTTTACTTTCTGAAAATATTCTTCCCAAATCAAAAGTTCACTTTGTGGCACTATCATATTCACATAAAAATATTGTTTTTTCAATCTATACTTTTGCACCAACATGCAAGAATTTGAAATAATCCTATATTAAAAATTCTGGCTATATCTAAGTTATTTGTTAATTTAATTATTTTTAATATTTTTCCTTGACGTTTTTCCTTCCCAAATCAAAAGTTCACTTTGTGGCACTATCATATTCACATAAAAATATTGTTTTTTCAATTTATACTTTTGCACCAACATGCAAGAATTTGAAATAATCCTATATTAGAAATTCTAGCTATATCTAAGTTATTTGTTAATTTAATTATTTTTAATATTTTTCCTTGACGTATTTCGTTGACGTGATAAATTTATAAATCCATGAAAGGAGACTTAAATATTTCATGAAAATAACATTGTCACTCGGCAATATGCACAAAATTTTTAAAACTTTTAATAAATAGAAAGAAGACATGATGCCATAAGACCCAAGTTTTGTATTGAACAAAGAGGTATAATAGCAATTATAGCTATTATTATATGATTACATTGAGAGACGTTGCTCTCAGCTAGAGTCTTTATATCCAAAATGATATAGATTGAACATATGTTTACAATTTAAATTGTTGCTCTTAAAGAGCCTCAATTCGTGCCATCTGCATAATTTGACTCCCCATTGTCTTATTGCTCAATGTCACGACAGTCCCTTGCCATTGCATAATTTGACTCCCACTTGTCTTGCCAAGCCTTGCCCCTTGGGTGCATTGACTCCCCATTGTCTTATTCCTCAATGCGATAGTCCCTTACCAGGTGCCATTTGCATTAACTCCCTATTGTCTTGCCAACCCTTGACCCTTGGGTGACATCCAGTGCAAAATATACAGGTGCCATCTGCATTAACTCCCACAAGTTATCTTGCCAAGCCTTGCCCCTTGGGTGCATTGACTCCCCATTGTCTTATTGCTCAATGTGATAGTCCCTTGCCAGGTGCCATCTGCATTAACTCCCTATTGTCTTGGCAAGCCTTGACCCTTGGGTGACATCCAGTGCATATTTTGACTCTCATTTGACATAGGAGGTGATGACTCTGATTATAATTGTCTTGGATTGGCTCCTTGCCTAGTACCCAAATAAAATCCTTCAATGGACTTCAATACAAAGCTTTAATCATGGACATTCTTCATTTGCGCTGTCTCCTTCTACTTCCTCCATGGTGAGCATCCTTAAAAATTCGTGTATATGCAAAATAGTTTGCTGTGGTATTTTTATTTTTCCTTCTACCTCATATCCCATGCGCTTCTTTGATTTCTTTGCCCTTGAATGCCAAGACACTATGATTGTCTCCGTCGAAACTTGAGAGACCGCTTCATCATTTGGGACCCACTCCTTCATTATACAATTAGTATATAATGTGTTATTATCCATATTCTCCTTCCTACCCTTTGGCTCATACCATACCGCTGTAAATGTTGTAGCTCTCCCTTGGTCATCTCTTTGCACATCAACTACTTTTGCAACCCAAAACTTCACATTCTCATATTCATCATCCGATGGCCGAACCACAACAAAACAATCGACCTCTATATCTACTTGTGGCATAAACTCTCTCTTCTTCGGTCCACAATATGGATGTGGGAGTAATGATACAAATTCATTTTCAAAGACTGGAGCTGGGCGCAAATCGTTATGAACATTTGGCCAAAACATATTGCATTCTTCCTTGACATCCTTTGAGCCTCGCATTCTCTCAAGGTCCTTTATTAAATTTCGTGTCTTGTTAATTACAGTGGTAGTGTGTTCTCTCCAAGTAGGCTTTGAATCAGGATATCTCCGGAGCATTTCCTCTTTGTATGTAATAAATGCTTTTAATCCTTCTATTTCACAATTAGACCTCTCATTAAATTCTTGTATAGGAGCCCATGTTAAATACCTTTCCTTGCTGGGAATTGAAGTTAAGAGACTGTAAGGTTCTTCAGGTTCCCATTTTGTATCATGAGAATACTGTTGCCATTGCATTACGAGTTTTTCATCTTAAAAAAAAAACGAAAGTAGTGTGGATTGGTATGACCTGTCAATGCATCACCACCCGTTTGTATGAAAGGTAGAATGAAGCTCTTCCAATCATACATTCTTTCGAGCCTCTCACATACTGTACTTTCCTTACGACCACCAACTTGCCTGCCACATCTTCTTACCAAGTCATCTATTGTCTCCACATCCTTGCATTTAAGCTCCCTTGAGACTGTGCTAAAAACCTGATCGATATCCTCATGTGTATGCCCAACATACAAAAATCCACATTCGACCTCATTGAAGATTCGATGAGCAACTAGCATGGAGCAGAATGCAAACATGAGTACATTCTTATTTTCTCGCCAGCAATTATCAGCTTGTATCTGTTGATCTCATCCTCGTTTTTAACATACTCTTAGGACCATTCAATGAATTCAATATTCTACGAGAGTATTGAGAACCTTGAAACTCTTCCACTCCTGAGAGAACATCACTCATTGGGACATCTTGCATGGCTTTCACAAATCCACAAGCTTGATTGACACCAGGTTTGTTAATATGCATGAACTCATCCACACTTGACAAGACATCGCTATTGAAACCTTTGCCCTTCTCACTGTGCAAGAATTCATCCACCCCAGATAAGGCTTCACTTCTAAAATCATTTTATTTCTCGGAACCAATGAACTCATCCACTCCAGATAAGATGTCATTTCTATAATTGAGTATATTGAAATCGTCCACATTTGAAGTGATAGAGCCTGGCACATGGGCAAGCTTTTTAGGTCCTTTGATATTGTAGTATACGTTGTCTTTATCATTGAAAACCACGTGCCTCTTTCTCATGTTTAAAAATTTCATGCTCCATCTCATATTCTCGCCTACCTCATAGTAGGGATCACATAAGGATGTTATGTTATCAACCATACCATCATCAGTGACTTTTAGAATCCTCATCTGTGCAAATGATCATTGCTCCACTTGTTCAAATCCCAATACTTCACCTTCTGCTACAGTCTTATTTGCAAGTGATCTCATTTGTAAAATGTCCCCTATAGTAAAATCCAAGGTGGTGCACTTTGTATTCTTGATAATGTCTGTTGCATAAGTCTCATCTTTGTCCCATGCTATAAATGATTTGTTGGATAGGGCATAACATCTCCAAGTGTTTCCATATCTCCACATTTATACTTTAGCTCAACATGTGCGCTAAGAATCTTTGATACAGTAACTGCCACCTTATCTTCGCCAAGTCTTCGAAAGTGGCAAACTGAATTGGGATCACTATCATGGATTGTAGCAAATGCAACTACTTCTCTTTTGCTACATAAAATCACATCCATCCCTGGAACAAAATCTATAGCCATCTCCTTTGTGAGAGTCCTTCGCAAGCAAGCTGCAGTAGCAACAATTACATAAATATTAGTCTCTTTTTAATAATCTACTCATTTATTATAATTTTTAATTAGTACTTAATTTATTGGTGGGAGAAGTTATCCGATCCAGTACTCATTAGATGGACATGCCAAGTTATCCTTTGCATGGTCAATCGAGCATTAAATACTATTTTTGCTCTAGTGTCATGCACATCCATAAAAAAACATGAGCCTACTAGGTATGTTATCTAATCAAGCACTAATGGGATGCATGTGCCACTTTGCATGTAAGTCAATTCCACCTAGTTGAGGGTGTGTGCAAAGTATTGTGCCTATCAGATATGCTTTGCATTGTCGATCAAGCATAAAACACCGTTTTTGCCTTAGTGTCATTCACAACCATGAAAAAACACGGTCCTAAGTGTGTTAATCAAACAAGTACTTATTGGATGGGGGCTCCAGTTTTCACGCAAGTTTGTTTCAACTAGGTTGAGATGCATGCAAAGTATTGTCACCATCGGATATGCTTCGAATGGTCGATCACGCATTATACACCATTTTTTCCCTAGTGATATGCACATCCGCAAAAAAACACGCCCTTAGGTGTGTTATCTGACCAAGTACTTATCGGATGGGTGTGCCTCTTTGAGAACATTTCAATACCACCTAGGTTGAGGTGTACAAAAAGTATTGTGCCCATCAGATATGCTTTGCATGGTCGATCGAGCATTAAATACTATTTTTGCTCGTGTCATGCACATCTGTAAAAAAAACACGTTGCTAGGTGTGTTATCCGATCAAGTACTTATGCGATGGGAATGCCACTTTGCATGTAAGTCAATTCCACCTGGTTAAAGCTGTGTGCAAAGTATTGTGCCCATCGGATATGCTTTGCATTGTCGATCAAGCATAAAATACCGTTTTTTGCCTTAGTGTCATGCACAACCATGTAAAAACACGGTCCTAAGTGTGTTAATCAAACAAGTACTTATCGGATGGGGGCTCTAGTTTGCACGCATGTCCGTTTCAGCTAGGTTGAGATGCGTGCAAAGTATTGTCACCATTGGATATGCTATGCATGGTCGATTATGCATTATACAACGTTTTTCCCGTAGTGATATGCACATCCGCAAAAAAACATGCCCTTAGGTATGTTATCTGACCAAGTACTTATCGGATGGGTGTGCTTCTTTGAGAACATTTCAATACCACCTAGGTTAAGGTGTAGGAAAAGTATTGTTCCCATCGGATATGCTTTGCATGGTCGATTGAGCATTAAATATCATTTTTACCTTAGTGTCATGCATATCCGTAAAAATACACGCTACTAGGTGTGTTATCCGATCAAGTACTCATGCGATGGGAATGCCACTCTGCATGTAAGTCAATTCCACCTAGTTGAAGGTGTGTGCAAAGTATTGTGCCCATCGGATATGCTTTGCATTGTCGATCAAGCATAAAACACCGTTTTTGCCTTTGTGTCATGCACAACCATATAAAAACACGGCCATAGGTGTGTTATTCAAATAAGTACTTATCGGATGGCAGGTCCACTTTTCACGCAAGTCCATTTCAACTATGTTGAGGTGCATGCAAAGTATTGTCACCATCGGATATGCTTTGCATGGTTGATCATGCATCATACACCATTTTTCCCCTAGTGATATAGACATCCACAAAAAAACATGCCATTAGGTGTGTTATCTGACCAAGTACTTATCGGATGGGTGTGCCTCATTGAGAACATTTCAATACCACCTAGGTTGAGGTTTATGAAAGTGTTGTGCCCATCGGATATCCTTTGCATGGTCGATCGAGCATTAAATACTATTTTTGCTCTAGTGTCATGCACATCCATAAAAAAACACGCTGCTAGGTATGTTATCCGATCAAGCACTTATGGGATGGGCATGCCACTTTGCATGTAAGTCAATTACACCTAGTTGAAGGTGTGTGCAAATTATTATGCCCATCGGATATGCTTTGCATTGTCGATCAAGCATAAAACACCGTTTTTGCCTTAGTGTCATGCACAACCATGAAAAAACACGGTCCTAGGTGTGTTATTCAAACAAGTACTCATGTTATCTGACCAAGTACTTATCGGATGGGTGTGCCTCTTTGAGAAAATTTCAATACCACCTAGGTTGAGGTATAGGAGAAGTGTTGTGCCCATCGGATATGCTTTGCATGGTCGATAGAGCATTAAATACCATTTTTGCCTTAGTGTCATGCACATCCATAAAAAAACACGCTGCTAGGTGTAATATCTGATCAAGCACTTGTGTGATGGTAATGCCACTTCGCATGTAAGTCAATTCCACCTAGTTGAAGGTGTGTGCAAAGTATCGTGCCCATCGGATATGCTTTGCATTATCGATAAACCATAAAATACCGTTTTTGCCTTAGTTACATGCACAACCATGAAAAAACACGGTCCTAAGTGTGTTAATTAAACAAGTACTTATTGGATGGGGCCTCCACTTTGCAAACAAGTCTGTTTCAACTAGGTTGAGGTGCCCGCAAATTATTGTCACCATCGGATACGCTTTGCACGGTCGATCACGCATTGTACACCATTTTTTCCCTAGTGATATGGACATCCGCAAAAAAACACACCCTTAGGTGTGTTATCTGACCAAGTACTTATGGGATGGGTATACCTCTTTGAGAACATTTCAATACCACCTAGGTTGAGGTGTACAAAAAGTTTTGTGCCCATCGGATATCCTTTGCATGGTCGATCGAGCATTAAATACTATTTTTGATCTAGTGTCATGCACATCCATAAAAAAACACGCTACTAGGTATGTCATCCGATCAAGCACTTATGGGATGGGCGTTCCACTTTGCATGTAAGTCGATTCCACTTAGTTGAAGGTGTGTGCAAAGTATTTTGCCCATCGTATATGCTTTGCATTGTCGATCAAGCATAAAGCACCGTTTTTGCCTTAGTGTCATGCACAACCATGAAAAAACACGGTCCTAGGTGTGTTATTCAAACTAGTACTTATCAGATGGGGACTCTAGTTTGCACACAAGTCTGTTTCAACTAGGTTGAGGTGTGTGCAAAGTATTGTCACCATCGGATATGATTTCCATGGTGGATTATGCATTATACACCGTTTTTTCCCTAGTGGTATGCACATCCGCAAAAAAACACGCCCTTAGGTATGTTATCTAACCAAGTACTTATCAGATGGGTGTGCCTCTTTGAGAACATTTCAATACCACCTAGTTTGAGGTATAGGAAAAGTATTATGCCCATCGGATATGCTTTGCATGGTCGATCGAGCATTAAATACCATTTTTGCCTTAGTGTCATGCACATCCGTAAAAAAACATGCTGCTAGGTGTGTTATCCGGTCAAGCACTTATGCGATAGGAATGCCACTTTGCATGTAAGTCAATTCCACCTAGTTGAAGGTGTGTGCAAAGTATCATGCCCATCAGATATGCTTTGCATTGTCGATCAAGCATAAAATACCGTTTTTGCTTTAGTTACATGCACAACGATGAAAAAACACGGTCCTAAGTGTGTTGATTAAACAAGTACTTATCGGATGGGGGCTCCACTTTGCACACAAGTCCGTTTCAACTAGGTTGAGGTGTGTGCAAAGTATTGTCACCATCGGATATGCTTTGCATGGTCGATCATGCATTGTACACCATGTTTTCCCTAGTGATGTGGACATCTGTAAAAAAACACGCCCTTAGGTGTGTTATCTAACCAAGTACTTATCGGATGGGTGTGCCTCATTGAGAACATTTCAATACCACCTATTTTGAGGCGTACAAAAAGTTTTGTGCCCATCGGATATCCTTTGCATGGTCGATCGAGCATTAAATACTATTTTTGCTCTAGTGTCATGCACATCCATAAAAAAACACGCTGCTAGGTATGTTATCCGATCAAGCACTTATGGGATGAGCGTGCCACTTTGCATGTAAGTCTATTTCACCTAGTTGAAGGTGTGTGCAGATTATTGTGCCCATCAAATATGCTTTGCATTGTCGATCAAGCATAAAACACCGTTTTTGCCTCAGTGTCATGCACAACCATGAAAAAACAAAGTCCTAGGTGTGTTATTCAAACTAGTACTTATCGGATGGGGGCTCTAGTTTGCACGCAAGTCCGTTTCAACTAGGTTGAAATGAGGGCAAAGTATTGTCACCATCGGATATGCTTTGCATGGTTGATCATGCATTATACAGAATTTTTTCCCTAGTGATATGGACATCTGCAAAAAAACACGCCATTAGGTGTGTTATCTGACCAAGTACTTATCGGATGGGTGTGCCTCTTTGAGAACATTTCAATACCATGTAGGTTGAGGTGTACGAAAAGTGTTGTGTCCATCGGATATCCTTTGCATGGTCGATCGAGCATTAAATACTATTTCTGCTCTAGTGTCATGCACATCTGTAAAAAAACACGCTGCTAGGTATGTTATCTGATCAAGCACTTATGGGATGGGCATGCCACTTTGCATGTAAGTCAATTCCACCTATTTAAAGGTGTGTGCAAAGTATTGTGCTCATCAGATATGCTTTGCATTGTCGATCAAGCATAAAACAACGTTTTTGCCTTAGTGTCATGCACAACCATGAAAAAAAATGGTCATAAGTGTGTTAATCAAACAAGTACTTATCGGATGGGGGCTGCAGTCTGCACCCAAGTCTGTTTCAACTAGGTTGAGATGAGTGTAAAGTATTGTCACCATCAAATATGATTTGCATTGTCGATCACGCATTATACACCATTTTTTCCCTAGTGGTATGCACATCCGTAAAAAAACATGCCCTTAGGTGTGTTATCTGACCAAGTACTTATCGGATGGGTGTGCCTCTTTGAGAACATTTCAATACCACCTAGGTTAAGGTGTAGGAAAAGTATTGCGCCCATCAGATATGCTTTGCATGGTCGATGGAGCATTAAATACCATTTTTACCTTAGTATCATGCACATCCGCAAAAAAACATGCTGCTAAGTGTGTGATCCGATCAAGTACTTATACGATGGTAATGCCACTTTGCATGTAAGTCAATTCCACCTGGTTGAAGGTGTGTGCAAAGTATTGTGCCCATCGGATATGCTTTGCATTGTCAATCAAGCATAAAACACCATTTTTGCCTTTGTGTCATGCACAACCATATAAAAACACGGCCGTAGCTGTGTTATTCAAATAAGTACTTATCGGATGGGGGATCCACTTTACACGCAAGTACATTTCAACTAAGTTGAGGTGCGTGCAAAGAATTGTCACCATCGGATATGCTTTGCATGGTCGATCACGCATTATACACCATTTTTTCCCTAGTGATATGGACATCCGCAAAAAAACATGCCATTAGGTGTGTTATCTAACCAAGTACTTATCGGATGGGTCTGCCTCATTGAGAACATCTCAATACCACCTAGGTTGACACGTATGAAAAGTGTTGTGCCCATCGGATATGCTTTGCATGGTCGATCACGCATTATACACCGTTTTTTCCCTAGTGGTATGCATATCCACAAAAAAAGACGCCCTTAGGTATGTTATCTGACCAAGTACTTATCGGATGGGTGTGCCTCTTTGAGAACATTTCAATACCACGTAGGTTGAGGTGTACAAAAAGTATTGTGCCCATCGGAAATGGTTTGCATGGTCGATCGAGCATTAAATACCATTTTTGTTCTAGTGTCATGCACATCCGTAAAAAAACACACTGCTAGGTGTGTTATCTGATCAAGCACTTATGCAATGGGAATGCCACTTTGCATGTAAGTCAATTCCACCTAGTTGAAGGTGTGTGCAAAGTATCGTGCCCATCAGACATGCTTTGCATTTTCGATCAAGCATAAAATACCGTTTTTGCCTTAGTCTCATGCACAACCATGAAAAACAACGGTCCTAAGTGTGTTAATCAAACAAGTACTTATCGGATGGGGGCTGCAGTTTGCACGCAAGTCCGTTTCAACTAGGTTGACATGAGTGCAAAGTATTGTAACCATCGGATATGCTTTGCATGGTCGATCACGCATTGTACACCATTTTTTCCCTAGTGATATGGACATCCGCAAAAAAACACGCCCTTAGGTGTGTTATCTGACCAAGTACTTATCGGATGGGTCTACCTCTTTGAGAACAGTTCAATACCACCTAGGTTGAGGCATACGAAAAGTTTTGTGCCCATTGTATATCCTTTGCATGGTCGATCGAGCATTAAATACTATTTTTGCTCTAATGTCATGCACATTTGTAAAAAAACATGCTGCTAGGTATGTTATCCGATCAAGCACTTATGGGATGGGCGTGCCACTTTGCATGTAAGTCGATTCTGCCTAGTTGAAGGTGTGTGCAAAGTATTGTGCCCATCGGATATGCTTTGCATTGTCGATCAAGCATAAAACACCGTTTTTGCCTTAGTGTCATGCACAACCATGAAAAAACACGGTCCTAGTGTGTTATTCAAACAAGTACTTATCGGATGGGGGCTCTAGTTTGCACGCAAGTCCGTTTCAACTAGGTTGAGATGATTGCAAAGTATTGTCACCATCGGATATGCTTTGCATGGTCGATCACACATTATACACCATTTTTTCCCTAGTGATATGCACATCCGTAAAAAAACACGCCCTTAGGTGCGTTATCTGACCAAGTACTTATCGGATGGGTGTGCTTCTTTGAGAACATTTCAATACTACCTAGGTTGAGGTGTAAAAAAAGTGTTTTGCCCATCAGATATCCTTTGCATGGACGATCGAGCATCCAATACTATTTTTGCTCTAGTGTCATGCACATCTTTAAAAAAACACGCTGCTAGGTATGTTATCTGATCAAGCACTTATGGGATGGGCATGCCACTTTTTATGTAAGTCAATTCCACCTAGTTGAAGGTGTGTGCAAAGTATTGTGCTCATCGGATATGCTTTGCATTGTCGATCAAGCATAAAACAACGTTTTTGCCTTAGTGTCATGCACAACCATGAAAAAACACGGTCCTAGGTGTGTTATTCAAACAAGTACTTATCGGATGGGGGCTCTAGTTTGCACGCAAGTCCGTTTCAGCTAGGTTGAGATGTGTGCAAAGTATTGTCACAATCGGATATGATTTGCATGGTTGATCACGCATTATACACCATTTTTTCCCTAATGATATGAACATCCGCAAAAAAACACGCCATTAGGTGTGTTATCTGACCAAGTACTTATCGGATGGGTGTGCCTCATTGAGAACATTTCAATACCACCTAGTTTGAGGTGTACGAAAAGTGTTGTGCCCATCGGATATCCTTTGCATGGTCGATCGAGCATTAAATACTATTTTTGCTCTAGTGTCATGCACATCCGTAAAAAACCACGCTGCTAGGTATGTTATCCGATCAAGCACTTATGGGATGGGCGTGCCACTTTGCATGTAAGTTTATTCTGCCTAGTTGAAGGTGTGTGCAAAGTATTGTGCCCATCGGATATGCTTTGAATTGTCGATCAAGCATAAAACACCGTTTTTGCCTTAGTGTCATGCACAACCATGAAAAAACACGGTCCTAGGTGTGTTATTCAAACTAGTACTTATCTGATGGGGGCTCTAGTTTGTACGCAAGTCCATTTCAACTAGGTTGAGGTGTTTGCAAAGTATTGTCACCATCGGATATGATTTTCATGGTCGATCACGCATTATACACCGTTTTTTCCCTAGTGGTATGCACATCCGCAAAAAAACACGCCCTTAGGTATGTTATCTGACCAAGTACTTATCGGATGGGTGTGCCTCTTTGAGAACATTTCAATACCACCTAGGTTGAGGTATAGGAAAATTATTATGCCCATCAGATATGCTTTGCATGGTCGATCGAGCATTAAATACCATTTTTGCCTTAGTGTCATGCACATCCGTAAAAAAACACGCTACTAGGTGTGTTATCCGATAAAGCGCTTATACGATGGGAATGCCACTTTGCATGTAAGTCTATTCCACCTAGTTGAAGGTGTGTGCAAAGTATCGTGCCCATCAGATATGCTTTGCATTGTCGATCAAGCATAAAATTCCGTTTTTGCCTTAGTTACATGCACAACCATGAAAAAACACTGTCCTAAGTCTGTTAATTAAACAAGTACTTATCAGATGGTGACTCCACTTTGCACACAAGTCTGTTTCAACTGGGTTGAGGTGCACACAAAGTATTGTCACCATCGGATACGCTTTGCAAGGTCGATCACACATTGTACACCATTTTTTCCCTAGTGATATGGACATCCACAAAAAAACACGCCCTTAGGTGTGTTATCTAACCAAGTACTTATCGGATGGGTGTACCTCTTTGAGAACATTTCAATACCACCTAGATTGAGGCGTACAAAAAGTTTTGTGCCCATCAGATATCCTTTCCATGGTCGATCGAGCATTAAATACTATTTTTGCTCTAGTGTCATGCACATTCGTAAAAAAACACGCTGCTAGGTATGTTATCCAATCAAGCACTTATGGGATGGGCGTGCCACTTGGCATGTAAGTTGATTCCACCTAGTTGAAGGTGTGTGAAAATTATTGTGCCCATCAGATATGCTTTGCATTGTCAATCAAGCATAAAACACCGTTTTTGCCTTAGTGTCATGCACAACCATGAAAAAACATGGTCCTAGGTGTGTTATTCAAACTAGTACTTCTCGGATGGGGACTCTAGTTTGCACGCAAGTCCGTTTCAACTAGGTTGAGATGATTGCAAAGTATTGTCACCATCGGATATGCTTTGCATGGTCGATCACACATTATACACCATTTTTTCCCTAGTGATATGCACATCCGTAAAAAAACACGCCCTTAGGTGCGTTATCTGACCAAGTACTTATCGGATGGGTGTGCCTCTTTGAGTATATTTCAATACCACCTAGGTTGAGGTGTACAAAAAGTGTTGCACCCATCGGATATCCTTTGTATAGTCAATCGAGCATTAAATATATTTTTGCTCTAGTGTCATGCACATCTATAAAAAAACACGCTGCTAGGTATGTTATCTGATCAAGCACTTATGGGATGGGCATGCCACTTTGCATGTAAGCCAATTCCACCTAGTTGAGGGTGTGTGCAAAGTATTTTGCTCATCGGGTATGCTTTGCATTGTCGATGAAGCATAAAACAATGTTTTTGCCTTATTGTCATGCACAACCATGAAAAAACAAGGTCCTAGGTGTGTTATTTAAACAAGTACTTATCGGATGGGGGCTCCAGTTTGCACGCGAGTCCGTTTCAACTATGTTGCAGGGTTTACAAAGTATTGTCACCAGCGGATATGCTTTGCCTGGTCGATCACGCATTATACACCATTTTTTCCCTACTGATATGCACATCCGCAAAAAAACACGCCCTTAGGTGTGTTATCTGACCAAGTACTTATCGGATGGGTGTGCCTCTTTGAGAACATTTCAATACCACCTAGGTTGAGGTGTACAAAAAGTGTTGTGCCCATCGGATATCCTTTCCATGGTCGATCGAGCATTAAATACTATTTTTGCTCTAGTGTCATGCACATCTGTAAAAAAACACGCTACTAGGTATGTTATCCGATCAAGAACTTATGGGATGGGCATGCCACTTTGCATGTTAGTCAATTCCACCTAGTTGAAGGTGTGTGCAAAGTATTGTGCTCATCGGATATGCATTGCATTGTCGATCAAGCATAAAAGAACGTTTTTGCCTTAGTGTCATGCACAACCATGAAAAAACACGGTCCTAGGTGTGTTATTCAAACAAGTACTTATCAGATGGGGGCTCCAGTTTGCACGCAAGTCCGTTTCAACTACATTGCAGGGCGTGCAAAGTATTGTCACCATTGGATATGCTTTGCATGGTCGATCACACATTATACACCATTTTTTCCCTAGTGATATGCACATCTGCAAAAAAGCACACCCTTAGGTGTGTTATCTGACCAAGTACTTATTGGATGGGTGTGCCTATTTGAGAACATTTCAATACTACCTAGGTTGAGGTGTACGAAAAGTGTTGTGCCCATCGGTTATCCTTTGCATGGTCGATCGAGCATTAAATACTATTTTTGCTCTAGTGTCATGCACATCTGTAAAAAAAACACACTGCTAGGTATGTTATCCAATCAAGCACTTATGGGATGGGTGTGCCACTTTTCATGTAAGTCAATTCTGCTTACTTAAAGGTGTGTGCAAAGTATTGTGCCCATCGGATATGCTTTGCATTGTCGATTAAGCATAAAACACCGTTTTTGCCTTAGTGTCATGCACAACCTTGAAAAAACACGGTCCTAGGTGTGTTATTCAAACTAGTACTTATCCGATGGGGGTTTCGGTTTGCACGCAAGTCCATTTAAACTAGGTTGAGGTGTGTGCGAAGTATTGTTACCATCGGATATGATTTGCATGGTCGATCATGCATTATACACCGTTTTTTCCCTAGTGGTATGCACATCCGCAAAAAAAGACGCCCTTAGGTATGTTATCTGACCAAGTACTTATCGGATGGGTGTGCCTCTTTGAGAACATTTCAATACCACCTAGGTTGAGGTATAGGAAAAGTATTATGCCCATCGGATATGCTTTGCATGGTCGATCGAGCATTAAATACTATTTTTTCCTTCGTGTCATGCACATCAGTAAAAAAGCACGCTGCTAAATGTGTTATCCGATCAAGCACTTATGCGATGGGAATTCCACTTTGCATGTAAGTCAATTCCACCTAGTTGAAGGTGTGTGCAAATTTTCATGCCCATTAGACATTCTTTGCATTGTCGATCAAGCATAAAATACCGTTTTTGCCTTAGTTACATGCACAACCATGAAAAAACACGGTCCTAAGTGTGTTAATTAAACAAGTACTTATCGGATGGGGGATCCACTTTGCACACAAGTCTGTTTCAACTAGGTTGAGGTGCGCGCAAAGTATTGTCAGCATCGGATATGCTTTGCATGGTCGATCACGCATTATACACCATTTTTTCCCCAGTGATATGGACATCCGCAAAAAAACACGCCCTTAGGTGTGTTATCTGACCAAGTACTTATCGGATGGGTGTACCTCTTTGAGAACATTTCAATACCACCTAGGTTGAGGCATACAAAAAGTTTTGTGCCCATCGGATATCCTTTGCATGGTCGATCGAGCATTAAATATATTTTTGCTCGTGTCATGCACATCTGTAAAAAAACACGCTGCTAGGTATGTTATCTGATCAAGCACTTATGGGATGGGCATGCCACTTTGCATGTAAGCCAATTCCAGCTAGTTGAAGGTGTGTGCAAAGTATTGTGCTCATCGGATATGCTTTGCATTGTCGATCAAGCATAAAACAATGTTTTTGCCTTAGTGTCATGCACAACCATGAAAAAACACGGTCCTAGGTGTGTTATTCAAACAAGTACTTATCGGATGGGGGCTCCAGTTTGCACACGAGTCCATTTCAACTACATTGCAGGGCGTGCAAAGTATTTTCACCATCGGATATGCTTTGCATGGTCGATCACGCATTATGCACCATTTTTCGCCTACTGATATGCACATCCGCAAAAAAACACGCCCTTAGGTGTGTTATTTGACCAAGTACTTATTGGATGGGTGTGCCACTTTGAGAACATTTCAATACCACCTAGGTTGAGGTGTACGAAAAGTGTTGTGCCCATCGGATATCCTTTGCATGGTCGATCGAGCATTAAATACTATTTTTACTCTAGTGTCATGCACATCTGTAAAAAACACGTTGCTAGGTATGTTATCCAATCAAGAACTTATAGGATGGGCATGCCACTTTGCATGTAAGTCAATTCCACCTAGTTGAAGGTGTGTGCAAAGTATTGTGCTCATCGGATATGCTTTGCATTGTCGATCAAGCATAAAACGATGTTTTTGCCTTAGTATCATGCACAACCATGAAAAAACACGGTCCTAGGTGTGTTATTCAAACAAGTACTTATCGGATGGGGGCTCTAGTTTGCACGCAAGTTTGTTTCAACTACATTGCAGGACGTGCAAAGTATGCTCACCATCGGTTTGCATGGTCGATCACGCATTATACACCATTTTTTCCCTAGTGATATACACATCTGCAAAAAAGCACACCCTTAGGTGTTATCTAACCAAGTACTTATTGGATGGGTGTGCCAATTCGAGAACATTTCAATACCACCTAGGTTGAGGTGTACGAAAAGTGTTGTGCCCATCGGATATCCTTTGCATGGTCGATCGAGCATTAAATACTATTTTTGCTCTAGTGTGATGCACATCTGTAAAAAAACACGCTACTAGGTATGTTATCCGATCAAGCACTTATGGGATGGGTGTGACACTTTTCATGTAAGTCGATTCTGCCTAGTTAAAGGTGTGTGCAAAGTATTGTGCCCATCGGATATGCTTTGCTTTGTCGATCAAGCATAAAACACCGTTTTTGCGTTAGTGTCATGCACAACCATGAAAAAACACGGTCCTAGGTGTGTTATTCAAACTAGTACTTATCCGATGGGGGATTCAGTTTGCACGCAAGTCCATTTAAACTAGGTTGAGGTGTGTGCAAAGTATTGTTACCATCGGATATGATTTGCATGGTCGATCATGCATTATACACCGTTTTTTCCCTAGTGGTATGCACATCCGCAAAAAAAGACGCCCTTAGGTATGTTATCTGACCAAGTACTTATCGGATGGGTGTGCCTCTTTGAGAACATTTCAATACCACCTAGGTTGAGGTATAGGAAAAGTATTATGCCCATCGGATATGCTTTGCATGGTCGATCGAGCATTAAATACCATTTTTGCCTTAGTGTCATGCACATCCATAAAAAACACGCTGCTAGGTGTGTTATCCGATCAAGCACTTATGCGATAGGAATGCCACTTTGCATGTAAGTCCATTCCGCCTAGTTGAAGGTGTGTGCAAAGTATCATGCCCATCAGACATGCTTTGCATTGTCGATTAAGCATTAAATATCGTTTTTACCTTAGTTACATGCACAACCATGAAAAAACACGGTCCTAAGTGTGTTAATTAAACAAGTACTTATCGGATGGGGGCTCCACTTTGCACACAAGTCTAGTTCAACTAGGTTGAGGTGTGCACAAAGTATTGTCACCATCGGATATGCTTTGCATGGTCGATCACGCATTGAACACCATCTTTTCCCTAGTGATATGGACATCCGCAATAAAACACGCCCTTAGGTGTGTTATCTGACCAAGTACTTATCGGATGGGTCTACCTCTTTGAGAACATTTCAATACCACCTAGGTTGAGGCATACAAAAAGTTTTGTGCCCATTCGATATCCTTTGCATGGTCGATCGAGCATTAAATACTATTTTTGCTCTAGTGTCATGCACATTCGTAAAAAAACACGCTGCTAGGTATGTTATCCGATCAAGCACTTATAAGATGGGCGTGCCACTTTGCATGTAAGCCAATTCCACATAGTTGAAGGTTTGTGCAAATTATTGTGCCCATTGGATATGCTTTGCATTGTCGATCAAGCATAAAATACCGTTTTTGCCTTAGTGTCGTGCACAACCATGAAAAAACACGGTCCTAGGTGTGTTATTCAAACAAGTACTTATCGGATGGGGGCTCCAGTTTGCACGCAAGTCCATTTCAACTAGGTTGAGATGATTGCAAAGTATTGTCACCATCGGATATGCTTTGCATGGTCGATCACACATTATACACCATTTTTTCCCTAGTGATATGCACATCCGTTAAAAAACACGCCCTTAGGTGCGTTATTTGACCAAGTACTTATCGGATGGGTGTGCCTCTTTGAGAACATTTCAATACCACCTAGGTTGAGGTGTACAAAAAGTGTTGTGCCCATCAGATATCCTTTGCATGGACGATCGAGCATTCAATACTATTTTTGCTCTAGTGTCATGCACATCTGTAAAAAAACACGCTACTAGGTATGTTATCCAATCAAGCACTTATGGGATGGGCATGCCACTTTGCATGTAAGCCCATTCCACCTAGTTGAAGGTGTGTGCAAAGTATTGTGCTCATCGGATATGCTTTGCATTGTCGATCAAGCATAAAACAACGTTTTTGCCTGTGTGTCATGCACAACCATGAAAAAATACGGTCCTAGGTGTGTCATTAAACAAGTACTTATTGGATGGGGGCTCCAGTTTGCACGTGAGTCCGTTTGAACTATGTTGCAGGGCATGCAAAGTATTGTCACCATCGGATATGCTTTGCATGGTTGATCACGCATTATACACCATTTTTTCCCTACTGATATGCACATCCGCAAAAAAACACGCCCTTAGGTGTGTTATCTGACCAAGTACTTATTGGATGGGTGTGCCTCTTTGAGAACATTTCAATACCACCGAGGTTGAGGTGTACGAAAAGTGTTGTGCCCATCGGATATCCTTTGCATGGTCGATCGAGCATTAAATACTATTTTTGCTCTAGTGTCATGCACATCTGTAAAAAAACATGCTACTAGGTATGTTATCCGATCAAGCACTTATGGGATGGGTGTGCCACTTTGCATATAAGTCCATTCTGCCTAGTTGAAGGTGTGTGCAAAGTATTGTGCCCATCGGATATGCTTTGCATTGTCGATCAAGCATAAAACATCGTTTTTGCCTTAGTGTCATGCACAACCATGAAAAAACACGGTCCTAGGTATGTTATTCAAACAAGTACTTATTGGATGGGGGCTCTAGTTTGCACGCAAGTCTGTTTCAACTAGGTTAGATACGTGGAAAGTAATGTCACCATCGGATATGATTTGCATGGTCGATCACGCATTATACACCATTTTTTCCCTAGTGATATGGACATCCGCAAAAAAACATGCCCTTAGGTGTGTTATCTGAGCAAGTACTTATCGGATGGGTGTACCTCTTTGAGAACATTTCAATACCACCTAGGTTGAGGCATACGAAAAGTTTTGTGCCCATCGGAGATCCTTTACATGGTCGATCGAGCATTAAATACTATTTTTTCTCTAGTGTCATGCACATTCGTAAAAAAACACGCTACTTGGTATGTTATCCGATCAAGAACTTATGGGATGGGCGTGCCACTTTTCATGTAAGTGGATTCCACCTAGTTGAAGGTGTGTGCAAATTATTGTGCCCATCAGATATGCTTTGCATTTTCGATCAAGCATAAAACACTGATTTTGCCTTAGTGTCATGCACAACCATGAAAAAACACGGTCCTAGGTGTGTTATTCAAACTAGTACTTATCGGATGGGGGCTCCAGTTTGTACGCAAGTCCGTTTCAACTAGGTTGAGATGGTTGCAAAGTATTGTCACCATCGGATTTGCTTTGCATGGTCGATCACACATTATACACCATTTTTTCCTAGTGATATGCACATCCGCAAAAAAACACGCCCTTAGGTGCATTATCTGACCAAGTACTTATCGGATGGGTGTGCCTCTTTGAGAACATTTCAATACCACCTAGGTTGAGGTGTACAAAAAGTGCTGTGCCCATCGGATATCCTTTGCATGGTCGATCGAGCATTAAATATTACTATTTTTGCTCTAGTGTCATGCACATCTTTAAAAAAACACGCTGCTAGGTATGTTATCCAATCAAGCACTTATGGGATGGGCATGCCACTTTGCATGTAAGCCAATTCCACCTAGTTGAAGGTGTGTGCAAAGTATTGTGCTCATCGGATATGCTTTGCATTGTCGATCAAGCATAAAACAATGTTTTTGCCTTAGTGTCATGCACAACCATGAAAAAACACGGTCCTAGGTGTGTTATTCAAACAAGTACTTATCGGATGGGGGCTCCAGTTTGCACGTGAGTTCGTTTCAACCACGTTGCAGGGCTTGCAAAGTATTGTCACCATCGGATATGCTTTGCATGGTCGATCACACATTATACACCATTTTTTCCCTACTGATATGCACATCCGCAAAAAAACACGCCCTTAGGTGTGTTATCTGACCAAGTACTTATCGGATGGGTGTGCCTCATTGAGAACATTTCAATACCACCTCTTTGTGCCCTTAGGTGTGTTATCTGACCAAGTACTTATTGGATCGGATATCCTTTGCATGGTCGATGGAGCATTAAATTCTATTTTTGCTCTAATGTCATGCACATCTGTAAAAAAACATGCTGCTAGGTATGTTATCCAATCAAGTACTTATGGGATGGGCGTGCCACTTTTCATGTAAGTCGATTCTCCCTAGTTGAAGGTGTGTGCAAAGTATTGTGCCCATCGGATATGCTTTGCATTGTTGATCAAGCATAAAACACCGTTTTTGCCTTAGTGTCATGCACAACCATGAAAAAACACGGTCCTAGGTGTGTTATTCAAACAAGTACTTATCGGATGGGGGCTCTAGTTTGCACGCAAGTCCGTTTCAACTAGGTTGAGATGCGTGCAAAGTATTGTCACCATCGGATATGATTTGCATGGTCGATCACGCATTATACACCATTTTTTCCCTAATGATATGCACATCCGCAAAAAAACATGCCATTAGGTGTGTTATCTGACCAAGTACTTATCAGATGGGTGTGCCTCATTGAGAACATTTCAATACCACCTAGTTTGAGGTGTACGAAAACTGTTGTGCCCATCAGATATCCTTTGCATGGTCGATCGAGCATTAAATACTATTTTTGCTCTAGTGTCATGCACGTCCCTCGGAGGGAAGGGGGGAGGACTCCACTTTGCACGCAAGTCCATTTCAACTACGTTGAGGTGCGTGCAACGTATTGCCACCAGGTGTCATGTACAATGGTCAAAAAACACGATCGAGGTGTGTTATGTGACCAAGTACTTATTGGATGGGTGTGCCTCTTTGAGAACATTTCAATACCACATCTTTGTGCCCTTAGGTGTGTTATCTGACCAAGTACTTATTGGATCGGATATCCTTTGCATGGTCGATCGAGCATTAAATACTATTTTTGCTCTAATGTCATGCACATTTGTAAAAAAACATGCTGCTAGGTATGTTATCCGATCAAGCACTTATGGGATGGGCGTGCCACTTTGCATGTAAGTCGATTCTGCCTAGTTGAAGGTGTGTGCAAAGTATTGTGCCCATCGGATATGCTTTGCATTGTCGATCAAGCATAAAACACCGTTTTTGCCTTAGTGTCATGCACAACCATGAAAAAACACGGTCCTAGTGTGTTATTCAAACAAGTACTTATCGGATGGGGGCTCTAGTTTGCACGCAAGTCCGTTTCAACTAGGTTGAGATGCGTGCAAAGTATTGTCACCATCGGATATGATTTGCATGGTCGATCACGCATTATACACCATTTTTTCCCTAATGATATGCACATCCACAAAAAAACACGCCATTAGGTGTGTTATCTGACTAAGTACTTATCAGATGGGTGTGCCTCATTGAGAACATTTCAATACCTCCTAGTTTGAGGTGTACGAAAATTGTTGTGCCCATCGGATATCCTTTGCATGGTCGATCGAGCATTAAATACTATTTTTGCTCTAGTGTCATGCACGTCCGTAAAAAAACACGCTACTAGGTATGTTATCCGATCAAGCACTTATGGGATGGGCATGCCACTTTGCATGTAAGTCGATTTTTCCTAGTTGAAGGTGTGTGCAAAGTATTGTGCCCATCGGATATGCTTTGCATTGTCGATCAAGCATAAAACACCGTTTTTGCCTTAGTGTCATGCACAACCATGAAAAAACACGGTCCTAGGTGTGTTATTCAAACTAGTACTTATCCGATGGGGGCTCCACTTTGCACATAAGTCCATTTCAACTACGTTGAGGTGCGTACAAAGTATTGTCACCATCAGATATGATTTACATGGTCGATCACGCATTATACACTGTTTTTGGCATTGGTGTCATGTACAATCGTCAAAATACACGGCCGTCGGTGTGTTATTCAAATAAGTACTTATCGGATGGGGGCTCCACTTTGCAAGCAAGTCCATTTCAACTACGTTGAGGTGCGTGCAAAGTATTTCCACCAGGGGATATGCTTTGCATGGTCGATCACACATTATAAACCATTTTTTCCTTAGTGATATGGACATCCACAAAAAAACACGCCATTAGGTGTGTTTTTTGACCAAGTACTTATTGGATGGGTGTGCCTCTTTCAGAATATTTCAATACCACCTAGGTTGAGGTGTACGAAAAGTGTTGTGCCCATCGAATATCCTTTGCATGGTCGATCGAGCATTAAATACTATTTTTGCTCTAGTGTACTGCACATCCGTAAAAAAACACGCTGCTAGGTATGTTATCCGATCAAGCACTTATGGGAAGGGCGTGCCACTTTGCATGTAAGTTGATTCCACCTAGTTGAAGGTGTGTGCAAAGTATTGTGCCCATCGGATATGCTTTGCATTGTCGAACAAGCAATAAACACTGTTTTGGCCTTAGTGTCATGCACAATCGTCAAAAAACGCGGTCCTAGATGTGTTATTCGACTAAGTACTTATGGGATGGGCACGCCACTTTGCATGTAATTCAATAATACCTAGGTTGAGATGTGTGCAAGGTAGTGTGATGATCGCATATGCATTGCATTGTCGATTAAGCATAAATCAGCGTTTTTGCCTTAGTGTCATGGACAACAACCAATAAAAAACATGGTCCTAGGTGTGATATTCTAAAAAGTACTTATTGAATGGGTGTTCAACTTTGCATGGAATACCATACCATCGCTTTTGAGGCACGTGCAAAGTATTGTGCCCATCGGATATGCTTTACATGGTAGATTGAGTATTAAATACCGTTTTTGGCCTTGGTGTCATGTACAACGGTCAAAAAACACGATCGTAGGTGTATTTTTCAAACAAGTACTTATCAGATGGGGATGCCACTTTGCACACAAGTCAATACTACCTAGGTTGAGGAATGTGTAAAGTCTTGTGTCCATTGGATATGCTTTGCATAGTCGATCTCACATGATACACCATTTTGTTCCTAGTGTTATGCACAATCATCATAAAATACGTTTGGAGGTGTGTTATCCGAACAAGTACTTATGAGATGGGTGCACCACTTTGTATGCAAGTCAATAAGACCTAGGTTGAGGCGTGTACAAAGTTTTGTGCCCATCGGAGAAATGTAGATGCGATAATATTAGAAAATTCTCGGTATGTGTATATGTGTGTGTGTGTGGCAAACAATTTTGATACAAAGTAAACACCTAGTGCACAAATTATGCACTTCATACCTTGAGTAAATAAGCTTGTTGATGAGGATAAATATGCCCTTGAATAAAAGCACAGTTGTTGTATGACCACAATAGGATCACTTTGACACCTGTGATTTTGCCCACATGTAAGTTTGCAAATAGTATAAAAAATCATATAATAATATATTAATAGTTTGCAAATGTGTATAGCAAGTGAGTAATGGGAAGTGGAAGTGGGAGTGAGGAGGGAGGAGTGGAATGGGAGAGGGAAGTAATAAGGGTGTATGATAATAAGTATAAAAAATAGTATAATAATATATTAATAGTTTTCAAATGGCAAGTGAGTAATGGGAAGTGGAAGTGAGAGTGGGGAGGGAAGAATGGAATGGGAGAGGGGAAGGTAATGGGAGAGGAGTGAAATGAGTAAGGGAGTTAATAGGGGATGAAAAAGAGGAGGGTGAGATGGGGAAATATGGGATTTTGGGAAATGGGAGGAGTATGGGACGTGGTGGAAATGTGGGATGGGAGTGGTGGCAATGGGGAGGAAGAAGAAATGGATGGATGGGGGGAGGGCTAATGGAAGATTGGGATGAGGGATGGGGGTCCAATGGGAGAGGGGGAGTAATGGGAGCCAATGGGAGAGGGGAGAAATGAAAAGCCAATAGGAGAGAGGGGAGGAATGGAAAGCCAATAGGAGAGGAGGAGGAAAACCTAATTTTTCTTATATATAGCCTTCCTTCTTCATTCATTCTCCCCTCCTTTCATTCATTGAAGCAAGAAAGCAAGGACGATCAAGAGAGCAAGGAAGGAAGAGCAAGAAAGCAAGAAAGAGCAAACTTACAAACTTTTTCCAGGTACTTGCAAATTTTTTTGATTAATTCTTTTTCTAGATTTTTTTTTAAAATTTGAAGAGAGGGGAACTAGAGAGAGAAAGGTTGAGGGGAGGAGAAGAAGAGGATGGAGGGGCTGGAGGGAAGGGAGGAGGAAGGGAGGGAGAGGGTGGGGCTGAGTAGAGGGAGGAAAGGAGGAGGGAGGGGGGGGGGAGGGGGGGACTGGGTCTCCCAGGGAGGGGGGAAGGGGGGAGGGGGGGCTGGCAGCAGGGAGGGGGGGAAGGGGGGGGAGAGGGAAGGGGGTGGGAGGGGGGGGAGGAGGGGTGGGGAAAAGGGGGGGGGCTCTGGGAAGGGCTGAGATGGGGACCGCCAGCTCGGGGGCGGGGAGGGGGGTGGGTGGGGGGGAAGGGGGTGGGAGGGGTGACGGGGGTGGAGGGCTGAGAGGGGGTGCGGCTGGTGGCCGCGGCCACCAGCTCGGGGGCAGGGAGGGGGGTGGGTGGGGGGGAAGGGGGTGGGAGGGGTGAAGGGGGTGGGAGGGGCTGAGAGGGGGGGATTGGCGGCCGCAGCCACCAGCTCGGGGGCAGGGAGGGGGTTGGGTGGGGGGGGAGGGGGTGGGGGAGGGCTGGGGGGCTGAGGGTTCACGAAGGGGGGGTGGGGAAGAGGGGGGGGAGGGCTGAGAGGGGGGGGGCTGGCGGCCGCCAGCCCGGGGGAAGGGGGGAGGGGGGGGAGAGGGGGTGGCGGGGGTGAAGGGGGGAGGGGGGTGCGAGGGGGGGTGGGGAAGAGGGGTGCGAGAGGGGGGTGGGCCATGAAGGGGGGTGGGGAAGAGGGGTGTGAGAGGGGGGGGCTGGCGGCCGCGGCCGCCAGCCCGAGGGCCACGAAGGGGGGTGGGGAAGAGGGGGGGAGGGCTGAGAGGGGGGGGCTACGACCGCGAAGGTGGGGTGGGGAAGAGGGGTGCGAGAGGGGGGGGCTGGCGGCCACGGCCGCCAACCAAGGGGCCACGAAGGGAGGGTGGGGAAGAGGGGGGGGGGAGGGCTGAGAAAGGGGGGGGGAGAGGGGGTGGCGGGGTGAAGGGGGTTGTGAGGGGGGGTGCGAGAGGGGTGCGAGAGGGGGGGCTGGCAGCCGCGGTCGCGAAGGGGGGTGGGGAAGAGGGGTGCGAGAGGGGGGGGCTAGCGGCCACAGCCGTCAGCCCGGGGGCCGCGAAGGGGGGTGGGGAAGAGGGGGGGAGGGCTGAGAGGGGGGGGGCTACAGTCACGAAGGGGGAGTGGGGAAGAGGGGTGCGAGAGGGGGGACTGGCAGCCACGGCCGCCAGCCCGGGGGCCGCGAAGGGAGGGTGGGGAAGAGGGGGGGAGGGTTGAGAGGGGGGGCTGGCGGCCGCGGCCGCTAGCCCATGGCAAGGGGGGAGGGGGGGGGGAGAGGGGACGAGGAAGGGGGGTGCGGGTGAAGGGGGGGAGGTGGGTGCGAGAGGGGGGGGACTGGGGGCCGTGAAGGGGGGGTGGGGAAGAGGGGGGGAGGGCTGAAAGGGGGTAGGGGGGGAAAGGGGGTAGGGGAGGAAGGGGGTAGGGGGGGGCTGGCGGCCGCAACCGCCAGCCCTGGGGAAGGGAGGAAGGGGGTGTGGAGGGGTAAGGGGTTGGGACGGGGCCAGGGGAAAGGGGGTGGGACGGGGACGGGGGGGAAAGGGGAAAGGGGGGGGGCAGAGGGGGAAGGGGAGGGGGGGAGCGGGAGGGGAGGGGTCGACGGGGGGAGGGGTTTTGGCGGTGGAGGGAGGGGAGGGGAGGGGAGGGGAGGGGAGGAGGGGAGGGTGGGGGGTTGAGGGATGGAGCAGTTTTGGCGACGGAGGGAGGGAAGGGAAGGGGAAGGGAGGGGAGGGGAAGGGGGGAGGGCAAGGGAGGGGAGGGGAAGGGGGGAGGGCGGGGGTCAAGGGAGGGAGGGAGGGAGGGAGGGGAGAGGAAGGAGAGAGAGGAGAGAGAGAGGGAGACGAGAGGAGGGAGCAGAAGGAGAGAGAGGGGAGAGGAGGATTTGACTTACTATCACGAGCAAGAGCGACAAATAAGATTTGACTTACGAGAAGAATGAAAAGGACTTACGAGAAGAATGAAAAGGACTTATGAGAAGAAAGTATCGAGAAGAATGTTGAAGAAAGTATCAAGAAGAATGTTGAACACAAATTTGAATTCAAAAGGAACGTACGAGAAGAAAGTATGAGAAGAATGTTGAACACAAATTTGAATTCAAATTTATAATGAATTCAAATTTCCCTCTCTTTTTTGAAAATTCAAATTTATGCGTAGGAGGAGTGGGCTAGTTTTTCTTATATACACTTTTCTTTCCATTCATTCATTTTAACTCTCTCCTCATTTCATTGAAGCAACCAAGAGCGGAAGAGAAAGGATAAGCGGAGCCTTACTTTTTTCACTTTTTCCAGGTACGTGCATTCTTTTTCATTCGTCTTGTAATTCTTTTTCTTTACTTACAATTCTTTTTCAATTAGTTTCTTGTTAAAGTTTTTGAGTTCTATTTCTTAAAATTCATCTTGTAATTCTTTTTCTTTACTTAAAATTCTTTTTCAATTAGTTTATTGTTAAAGTTTTTGAGGAGGGTGGTCTTTTAGAAGGCATTACAATTCTTTTTAAATTAGTTTCTTATTTGAGTTTTTGAGTTCTATTTTAATTAGTTTTTTATTTATATTTGAGTTTGTAAATTTCAGAAATGAGAGAATAAGGAGGGAGAGAAAGAGAGAGGAGAGAGGAGAGAAGGAAAGAGAGAAATTAAGAGAGAGAAGAGGGGCTCCTAAAATGAGAGAGGAGAGGGAGAGAGGGAGAGAGAGAGAGAGATTCACAGAGAGAAGAGGGGCTCCTTAAATGAGAGAGAAGAGTAGGGAGGGAAAGAAAGAGAGAGGAGAGAGGAGGAGAGAGATTAAGAGAGAGAAGATTGTCTCTTGGGGGCCGTGGCTACTTGAGGGAGGGAGAGAGTAGGGAGAGAGAGAGAAAGAGAGAGAGAGGGAGAGAGAGAAAGAGAGAGAGAGGGAGAGAGAGAGAAAGAGAGAGAGGGAGAGAGAGGGATTAAATTAGTTTCTTATTTGAGTTTTTGAGTTTTATTTTAATTATCTTTTTATTTATATTTGAGTTTGTAAATTTGAGAAATGAGAGAATAGGGAGGGAGAGAAAGAGAGAGGAGAGAGGAGAGAGGGAAAGAGAGAAATTAAGAGAGAGAAGAGGGGCTCTTGGCAGCTGTGGCCACCAAGAGAGAGGGAGAGAGGGAGAGAGAGAGAGAGAGATTCACAGAGAGAAGAGGGGCTCCTTAAATGAGAGAGAAGAGTAGGGAGGGAAAGAAAGAGAGAGGAGAGAGGGGGAGAGAGATTAAGAGAGAGAAGAGGGTCTCCTGGGGGCCGTGGCTGCCTGAGGGAGGGAGAGAGTAGGGAGAGAGAGGGAGAGAGAGAGAAAGAGAGAGAGGGAGAGAGAGAAAGAGAGAGAGAGGGAAAGAGAGAGAGGGAGAGAGAGAGAAAGAGAGAGAGGGAGAGAGAGGGAGAGAGAGAGATGTTTATCAGAATGAAACGTGGCGAGAGGAGAGAGGGAAAGAGAGAGAGAGAGAGAGAAGAGAAGAGGGAGACTTAGGGAGAGAGAAAGAGAGAGAGGGAGAGAGAGAGAGAGAGAGAGAGAGAGAAAGAGAGAGAGAGAGACAGAGAGAGAAAGAGAGAGAGGTAGAGAGAGGGAGAGAGAGGGAGGAATGAAACTTCTATGCTAGAGGGAGGGAGAGGGAGAGAGAGAATAAGTGGGATGAGGATAGAGAGATATACATAAGAGTTGTTAGAGAGAGAGAGAGAGATTAAGAGAGAGAATGAGGTGTCTTGACTATGGCTACAGAGAGATTTAGGAGTCAAGAGAGAGAGAGAGAAAGTAAAGAGAGTTTTATATATTTACAGTTTTATATTATACTTTAAAAAAATTATAAAAGAGTGAATTTATGGTTTGTTTTGAAGGTGAGATAATATTTTTATATATATTCATCTTTTAAATTGAAAAATGTTAACTTTTCTTTAGATACTTGTTCTTCATTTATCTCACATGCAGGTTTAGCCTCTACATCACAACCCCTTCTTTTGCATATTTAAGCCTCTTAAACCCCAGCACATTAAAATGAACACAGAAAAAGAAATTATTTATTGCTTTTCTTCGTTTCGACGGTTGGTTTAGCATAGTTTAGCATAGATTAGATTGCCTTAGAGGAGAGACAATTCTCCAAGTTGCCAATCGAAGCCATGCTCAAATTTTTCTAACTACTTCCTAATCGTTGTCAGTCACTTCGCTCACATGCGGTTTAACACTCATAACATGCTATTAAATAAGACCTTTTACCATTTACCAAGAAGTTTATCAGTGGGTAGATTGCATGAGCAGATATCAGTGGACAGATTACATGTCATGGGACATATTGGAGCTTGATGATTATTGGTTATTTTTATTGCATTTGTATAAATATTTAAGCTCCTTTATTGTCATAAAGACCCTTGTAAAGCCTTCTATGCTATTTTTTACATTTATTGTCATATAAAGCACCTTGTAATAAACCCGACCATCCTGACCATTCACTATTTAATGAGTATTAGTGGGATGCATAAGTGGATATCATGTGGGCTGCATAAGTGGATATCAGTGGAATAGTTTTTAGTGGATAGATTGCATCAGTTGGGTATTAGTGCACAGATATCAATGGATGGACAGATTACATGTCATCACGAAGATTGAAGCTTTATGACTAGAGGGCAAATCAATGGATGGATAGATTACATGTCTTCATGAAGATTGAAGCTTTATCACTAGACGACATTTTATATTACTTGTAAAGCTTTATTGGCTAATTTTTTTACATTTGTACAAATATTTAAGCCTTGTAAAGCCTTTTAGGCTATTTCCCACATTTATTGCCATATGAAGCCTTGTAAAGCCTTTTGGGCTATTTCCCATATTTATTGTATCAAGGGTTGTATATTGTACTTTACTTGTATGTATCTAAATTCTTCATTATCTTTTCTTGTAGGATTATGGAGCAATCAGCTAATGTGATGGCTATCCTAAATGACTCTGAGATCAGAGAATGGGTTTCTGATGTCACTCTGAATTTCAAAGGAAAGGAATATAGCCCCAATGGCTTTTGTAGGTGGACTCAATATCACATGGGCAGAAGAGCTTGGTTTCTTCATCAAAAGGAAAAGAGACTCTTTCTACTTATGTCAAAAAGGGAGTTCAATGGTGTTGAAGATCCATGGGATGCTACTTTCTTCAAAAAAGATATGACTTCAAGCCTTGTGGTAGGCATAATAATACAACGAAAAGACACCTTTGTGGATATTTCAACAAAGATTTCAGATCCTGAAGTTGGTGGTATTCATTTTATTGTGTCAAGGAGAGACTCAAAGACCTTTGTGATGCCTCCTCCTCAACCATCAAAGTTTCTAGAGCTGCAAAGTGCATTGGAGACTCTTTCATATACTTGGGAGCAATTTCCTAGTGTGGTGGCAAAAAGGATGCATGCAAAGATAATGTTTAAATACTTTCAGGATGCAGAATATGCTCCTCATATTCAAGGATCTTCACATGAAGGAGATCAAAAAGCTCAGACTTCGATGCAGGGACAAGAAGAACAGGCACACTATCACAAATGTATAGAACATGAGCACAAACTTCTAGAGCCAGAAATGGTGGATGTAACTAAGGAGGATGAAAAACAAGCCTTGAGTGCACGGGAATTAAAAAAATTTGAAGAAGATCAAGGTCGATCCATTGTAGTTATGCTAGAAGCTCTTGCTAGCAAACCACGACGTGAAATGCAAAAGGCTAGTACTGCAAGAGCCACGGTTCCAAGCAGTAAAAAAAGACATCGTCCCACTGTAGAGAAAGATAATGTGGATGAAAAATGGTTAAAAAAAGAGAAAGATGAAGAAGACTCAGAACCGGAGGCTGAAGATGATCAGGATGAACTCACATCAATCAAAAAATCTTAATCTGCGTCTTAATGAAGCAGTTACAGATGATGATGTGGGATATATCTGGGGTCAAAGGACATGGTTTATGAATGCCAAAGATGTGGAAGCTGCAGCTCTCTTTACTAATAGCCGAAGCCTTGATATATCCTATGCAATGCAAATATACGAGGCTTTGAGAGATGGTAAGAAACCTGTGGCAAGCAATGTGGTCTTGCACCCAATAATGTTTTGTCCAACCAAAAATAGTTTTCTGGATCAAATAACATTTACAGGGCCTACACATTTCGAGGAAACCTTCAGTCAATTCTTTAAAGACACTCTTAAAAATATTCCACATGAACAAGGCAAAGAGGCACAAGGTGAGAATATGCTAAAGGAAGTAAAGAAGGAATTCCTCCTTCATTGCAGATTCCAGCCCATTGATGGTCAACATTGGGCTTATGCTTGTAATCAGATCGCAAGGGAACCAAAGGAGGGCAAAAGACTCACTCTAGAACAATTTGCAAAGATAAGTTCATTCCATTATTATCCTACAACAATCTGTATATTCAAGCATGAGATCAAGTATTTGATTGAGTCTGAAAGACTTAATCATTATGTCCATGGAAACCATAAGATATCCTTAACATCAGAGGTCTTATAGAAGGCAAGGGTTATATGGACAACATTTGGTTCTCCAAATCCTGATTTGAAGTGAAAGGTCACAAAAGCAGACGCCGACACACTCACGAACTTCTATACTTCTTTGAGTGCAGTTGTGCCTAGGGGAACTCAAGAGCGAGAAGAAAGTATGACAAGCCTCAAGGTGGTGAGGGACAGATATGCTAACTACACTTCTATCATATTTCGTCCTGTTGAAGTGTTCAATGAGATGCTTGAAACGTGCATTGCTTGTGAGCGTGGACAGCTGACCTATGAAGCTCCTTTGTTTATCTCCGGCAAGTCAAAGGTAATGGATAAGAAGGAGTTGACAGCAAGGATGTGGAGGCCTGTAAAGTACTTACTTGATAAGTATGCATCCATGGTAGCACAAAAAATTTTAAAGAAAGAATGGTTTTTTGGAAAAAAAGACAAAGACCACTGCATGGAAGAATGCATCAATGTACAGGTGAGGCGTGATACAGTGCATAGTGCCATTAAGTATTTGCTGTCAGAGAAACAAATTCCACTTACTCATTGTAACATTGACTATAATGTGGTGAAGCATATAGCTTCTTTGTCAACAGCCAAGGTAAAGCTATGGGCAAACAAGTGGATTAAAAAGGATGAAGATGGGTCGGAAATAGTAACCTCTTATATGAGAAAAGAAATCCCACAACAGGTGGTTGCATATGTGGAAAGATTAATCAGCGAGATAAGGATGCCGACAGATATGCACCAAAGCTTTCAATTCAATATAGAGGTTACGGCAGAGTCTGGAAAGCTTGTGAACTTCAGGGGAGTCTCAGAAGATGACTTCTTCAAGAATGAGTCAGCATGGGATAAGCCACAACTATTCTTTATCAATGAAGCTTCTAGTGATGATATCCATAACTTCATTGATAGAATAGTATATACCACCATTAGCAAAGTGGCGATTTGCAACATTGTCATTTTTGTTGATAAAAAGAAAAGAAGCCATGAACGTTACTCTAGAGCGAGCATATTCATCAGATTTGAAGATCTATAGTGGTGTTTATGCAGCAAAGAGAGGCAAGAGAGAATGTGGCATAGCGATTCAATCTCTTGAATCATTGTTTTTGTGTATGCGGAGTCCCAACCCTGATCACTCCTTACAAAAGAACATAAGAGGGAATTCAAATAATTTGATATTGATGCTAGAAGAGCAAGATATTCCCAGGTCCATACATTATTAAAAAACAACTATGGAAGTCCTACAAAAAGTGGGAGTCTCTTGCTTACCATGATGGAGAATTTGCTACCGGCAGGTTGGGAGGTCACCTTGTGCAGGATGGGATATTTATTTGAGGATCTCCTCAAAAAAGGCAACTCCACAAATATTATTGAAAATAAGCATTTCATGGCTTATTTCTAGCTTCAAGCGGATCTAACCATAGGCTATGAAAAAGAGATAGACCACAAGGACACCGATGACATGGATGATTACCTTGAAGATCATAATGTCCCAGTTGATGATGATGAAAAGATGGACTTACATGACCCGTTCACAGAGAGGTTGGTGGATGAAGACAAACATGATGATGCCTTCTTTGATAATTATGGCTCGCAGGATTATGAAAAAAGGCCACTATGACAATACTTAGCGGTATGAACTCTCTATTTCTCAACTAAATACAATTTTTTAAAAAAGATTTAAATTTAAAGATAATGAATCTAATCTCTCATATTTGTTTACAGGCAATAGAGGGAGAAGAAATGGATGAAGTCAATACGGAGGCACTCCCTTCTTCTTCAACAATGCAACCACCTCTAAATTTGATTAAAGAATCAAATTTAGCTGCATTGGATAAAATGGAGAGCTCATTTGAAGTTAGGATCGTTTTGAAACGAGAACCTCAGTATTTAAGCTTTGGTAGAGAGGAGGTTTCAATCCTCTCCAATCCTTTAAAAGAGGTTAATGACAATGTTATCTTGGCCATTCTCAAGTAACGTTTGTTTATTTATTGCTACTTCAATGAGCTAACATTTGTTTATTTATTCACAGTGTAGTTATATATCAGTTTCCTAGTGCATAATGCAAATCAATTCTATGAGCTAATGTTTGTTTATTTCTTGGTGTAGTGTAGTTATTTCTCAGCTTCCTAGTGCAGTGCAGCATCGTGTCTACATGCTCGATGCTCTCCTTTCTTCTATTCTTAGCTCTCCTCAAAAGACTATAGAAGATGTTTGTATCTGGTTAAGCCCTTTGAATTTAGATGGGGTGCAAGTCATCTTAATGCCTTATCATGAGGCGTAAGTATCAACTCTAACCTTATTTTTACTATTTCTTTGGCAAGTTTGTGAAAACAATAATCATTTTTATTCTGGTCGTGTAGCTCACATTGGAGTCTGATCTTTTGGGACCTTGAACTCAACCGCTTATGGTTTGTGAATTCAATAGAAGGCTATCATGCCAACTCCCCAAGGTAATTATTCTCTTAATATTTTTGATACTTTCTTATTTTGTATCTTATGATCATGACATATTAATATATTTAATATGTCATGATGGACAGTGCTGCATATCGGCTAGTATTTGCTGTCAGAACAACCACGGAGCAACAAGATCAAGTAGAATTCAAAAGACGTCTACCAGTGGAGCAAAAAGATGGACACAACTGTGGGTGGAGAGTTGCCTACAACTGCATGTTGTTTCTTAGAGAGATTTTTGATTTGGAGTTACCAGTCAAAATGGAATCATATACAGAAGCCGATTTGCTAGCATTTCGGGCTGAGAGTATTCAGCGTCTAATTACTACTATTGGGAAACAACCTAAAAATATGACTACATTGCAGCATGTATAAAACCTTGTCTTTATACTTGTATGCTTGTTCAAGCCTTTAATTGGGATGTGTAAATCTCATAGCTTTTTTATATTTTCCTCCAAGAGGAGGAGACTGAGTCTAATGAAAGCATGCTATCTTTATACTTCTATGATTATTTAAACCATTATTTTTATTTGGGATGTGTAAATCTCATAACTTTTTAAATTTTTCCTCCAAGAGGAGGAGAGACTCACTCTAATGAAAGCATGTATGAAACCTTTTTAAATTTTTGCTCCAAGTGGAGGAGAGACTCACTCTAATGAAAGCATGTATGAAACCTTATCTGCTTGTTTAAGCCTTTATTTGGGATGTGTACATCACATAACTTTTTTATATTTTTATGGCAGAAGGAGGATGTGGAGGACATAGCAAGTGAATAAGAATATGATGTAGACTACTCTCTCAATAAGATGAGTCATGAAAGTATGAATCTATTGGAGCAGATTGGAAGTTCATTCACCGCTATGTTGTTAATTCGACAACAACCTCATTTTTTTGAATTTGGTGAAGAAGAGATTTCAATCCTCTTGAATCCTAAGAATGAGGTTAATGTCAAAGTCATTACAAACATCCTCAGGTTTGATGCAGCCTTTTCCTTGGCTTTATAATTTGCTTATTTTGATTAAACCCAAGAAGCTAATACTTTTTTTTTAAATATAGTAATGTTATATCAAATTTTTCGCAAAATATACAAAGCGTTTCATATATGCTCGATCCTCGTATTTCGGAAGTGCTTAGCAACAAAGAAGAAACCATAGAGGATGTTTGCAAGTGGTTGAAGCACGTTCCTATGAATGATGCATGAGTTATTTTTACAGCATATTATGAGAAGTAAGCATCAAACCCTACTTGTTTTTTCTATTGCATTGCTAGAATTGTCTCAAACACAGTAATTATTCTTTATTGATAATGCAGCTCACATTGGAGTCTAGTAGTCATGGACATCCTTGCGAAGAAGTGCTTCTTTGCCAACTCAATGATAACCGTCCATGGCAATGTGTTAGAGTAAGTATAGACTACAGTTGTTGTCACTTCTTGACATGTAGGTTGATATGCAATGCACATATTCACTGTTGTTATATGTTTTGATGTGTAGATCAGCTCGAAAGTTAGTAGTTGCTATCGACATAGTAATGTGGCAATGTGACTTGGCACAACAAATAGAGTATATAACATGTCAGGTATCACATCAAGAGAATAGCCACATCTATAATTGTGGATGGAGGGTGGGCTACAATTGCTTTTTGGTACTTCGTCAAATTTTTGAGATACAAAATGACACCACACTGTCAACATATACGGATTTGCATCTCTATGCATTTATAACATGTACCATTAGAGCAACCATTGATTGCAAAATGAATGCCATCAAAGAGTCAAAGAGGATAGAAGACCTCAACTCTACAAACATGGCTTCATTGGAAGAATTGGAAAGCTCTTTTAATGTTAGGGTTATGATTCAACATAGACCTCAGTATCTTGAATTTGGGGGAGAGGAGATTTCAATTCTCTCTAGAGCTTCAAATGAGGTCAATAACAACATTATGATGGCCATTCTCAGGTTTGATACAAACTTTTTCTCTGCTTGATAATTCAATATTTTGATTAAATCTAATAAGCTAATATTCATTTATTTGTTGGTGTAGTATAGTTATCTCACGATTTGGTAGAGTCGTACAAAACCGTGTGTATATGTTGGATTCCCTCCTTTCTCATATACTTAGCGATAGCAGAAAGACAATGGCCGATGTTTGTAAATTGTTACAGCCTTTACATTTACATGGCGTGCGAGTCCTATTTATGGCATATCATGAGATGTAAGTATCATGGCAACCTTTATTTTCATCTTATACTAGCAACATTGTGATAAATAATAATGGTTCTTAATTATTCGTGTAGGGAACATTGGAGTTTGGTGGTTTGGGACCTTGAAGACAACTATTGTTGCTTTGTTAACTCGATTGCAGGCTTTCATGGCTCAGTGCAAACGTAAGTATTCTATTAATCTGTTGTTACTTCTATATTATGTACCTTATGTAATAGACACACTAAGTTTTTTTGATATGTCATGATGAGTAGGTCGATTGAGAAGTTGGTATCTGCTATCAGAGAAACAGGACAGTACAAAGACTCGGTAGACTTCCAAAAGCATTTAGTAGTAGAGCAGGAAGATGGGCATAGTTGTGGGTGGAGAGTTGCCTACAACTGCATGTTGATTTTCAAAGAAATTTTCTCACTTAAGCCACAGATCTCATCGGAAGACTCTTTGGAGCTCAAATATTCAGAGGAGGATATACATTTGTTTAGGGCTGAAACCATTCGAGACCTAATTGCTGCCATTAGAATACAACATGCAACTGAAGCAATATTAGAGCTTGCATTTAAGAAAGAGGAGACTGAGTCTACTATGAAAGCACTGCACACTACAAAAGAAGTAGAGACCCAGTGTACACCTATAGCACCATAGCCTCCACTGGAAGCATAAGAAGAGTTGCCACAGCCTCCGCTTGCATTTAAGGAAGAGGATACTGAGTCTACTCTGAAAGCACTACATGCTACAGAAGAAGTAGAGACTAAGTGTACATCTAGAGCACCACAGCCTCCATTGGAAGCATCAGAAGAGTTGCCACAGTCTCCACTAGAAGCATCACAAGAGTTGTGATGCATGTATGATGTTGTGTTTGTAGTTTTTGTTGATTATACACCAATTTGTGACTTATTACTTAAGTGGCACTTAAGTGGCATTTACTGATGATATATTTATAATTATTTCATGCACACAATTTTATGATATGAATGTGTGATGATGTGATTATTTGGAAATAAATCCTTGTGTGATGAGAATTTTGATATGAATATGTGATGATGTAATATTTGTAATATATTTCTTCATGCACACAATTTTATGACATGAATGTGTGATGATGTGATTATTTGGAAAGAAATCCTTGTGTGATGAGAATTTTGATATGAATATGTGATGATGTAATATTTGTAATATATCTCTTCATTCATGCACACAATTTTATGATATGAATGTGTGATGATGTGATTAATTGGAAATAAATCCTTGTGTGATAAGAATTTTGATATGAATATGTGATGATGTAATATTTGTAATATATTTCTTCATGCACACAATTTTATGATATGAATGTGTGATGATGTGATTATTTGGAAATAAATCCTTGTGTGATGAGAATTTTGATATGAATATGTGATGATGTAATATTTGTAATATATTTCTTCATGCACACAATTTTATGATATGAATGTGTGATGATGTGACTATTTGGAAATAAATCCTTGTGTGATGAGAATTTTGATATGAATATGTGATGATGTAATATTTGTAATATATTTCTTCATGCACACAATTTTATGATATGAATGTGTAATGATGTGATTATTTGGAAATAAATCCTTGTGTGATGAGAATTTTATTCAGTTGGACAGTCTCCACTTACTTAAAGTAGAGCATTCCCAATGCTTCTCTCACTTTATTCCAACCCTTATTCTTATCATCTCCACTCACTTAAAGTAGAGCATTCCCAATGCTTCTCTCACTTTATTCCAACCCTTATCCTTATCATATTGCTCTCTCTCTCTCTCACTTGTAATATATTTCACTCGCAAGTATCAATTCCCAATGCTCCACTCACTTAAAGTATAGCATTCCCAATTCTCCGCAAAATTTTATTCAGTTGGACAATCTCCACTCACTTTATTCCAACCCTTATCCTTATCATAGTGAACACATCGTGCCTCTCACTTTATTCCAACCCTTATCCTTATCATAGTGAACACATCGTGCCTTAGTGCACTTGTATTCTTCCATCCTAGTCCTTCCACAAACACTCTCTTATTTCTTACATCCTAGTCCTTCTGAGTAACTTGTATTCTTCTATCCTAGTCCTTCCATAAACACTCTCTTCTTTCATCCATCCTGATAGCTTGTATTCTTCTATCCTAGTTCTTCCACAAACACTCTCTTCTTTCATCCATCCTAGTGCTTCTCATTAACTTGTATTCTTCCATCCTAGTCCTTCCACAGACACTCTCTTCTTTCTTGCATCGTAGTCCATCTCCCTTTCTTCATCATCTTCCCACCCATGGATGTCCTTGGCATTGTCGAAGACGTGGAGTTCAGAATTAACAATCTCAAAGAATGGATTGCTGACCAAGGAGCATAGAGAGAGGCCAGAATTCAACAAGGTTCTCCTTTGACACACATGGAGAGAGAGGATCCTATTTGATGCACAAAGGCACGCAGAGAGGGAGGAGACTCTCAAGATAGCAGAGAGTGAAAGACTTTTAAGATGTATGATAAAAGCACGACAAGATCTCTTAGACTTCTTAAGTAACCTGTGTTATCATAGCTCTCGTCATGGGCAATTTGATGCGGATGCTGAGAGAACAATAAGAGCCTCTCAGAGAAATTATAAAGAAACAATTTGTGATTGCTTAAATTTCTTCTTCACATGTAATTATGTTGAGGATACAGCTATGGAGGCAGTGAAAGATTGGGTTGTTGAGAAGATAAGAGAGACCAATGATGAGATCTTCTAGACTTTGGGTGATTAAGAAGATAAGAGAGACTATATTAAGGTGTTTTTTGACACCATATGGCTTTGAGTAATATGATCTACTTCTTGTACAAATGTGATGTGCTCTTTTTGAAATGTACTCTAGTTTTCATAGCATGTCACACCATTTTTTCTAATTTGATTTTTTAAAATCTTACTTTTTGTCTCTTTTAACAATGTGATGAAATTATCCACTAGGGCTATAGAGTGCCATATTTCTTACCTATTGTTGGGCTATTCTATGGAGATTTTTTTTAGAACATTGCCTGTATGTTTTCATTCTTAAGGATTATCCACTAAGTGTAGGATGTTATTTTTGCCATAAACTTGGTACCTCACACAAGATTTTGAAAAAATTTAAGAGAGCAACCACAAATCTGTAAAACATGCAGCATGCATAACTGGGGTGTTGCATGTCCTCCATGTTAAGATCGGGAGTCTTCAGTATGAAGGTCGCACACCATCAGAATTAAAAAAGGATGAGATCTTCTTCTATGACTCAATGTTCATTGTGCCAGATGAAGAAGGACAGTATGTAGATTAGAATCTCTTCCCTTGCCTTCTTTTGATAGTCCAAAATGGCCACTTCCAAGCATGGAGATACTATGAACCATATAGAAATAGAATGTTTCATGATGTGAGAAATGCTATGAAGCCAACTACTGGTTGAGCTAGTTTCTTCCATGTCCATGCTTTGTTGATTTCTTTGCAAGTTGGCTAAGGAAAACACGTGCAAGAGCTTAGAATTGGACTGGTTGTCTGAGCTCTTTGACAATGCATGGACAATAAGAACATGTCATGTTGAAAATTTAGTACAATGTTGATTGAACACTTCAGATGTGACATTTCGGTGAGCATATCTTACAATTCTTTTTTGTATAAAAAATGATCAGGATAGTATGTATTAACAGATTCCAAGTTTTGCAGGTATTTCATTGGAAGGCAAAATCCTTGTATGACTCACATATAGAAGGTTTATATGGAAGAACCTGCAATGGGAAGAAATGGATGATGATCTGCTCATTGGGACTCACAGTTCTATTGTCACAGTATCAATTTATCATCAAGGACATCTTGATCTAATGTTGGAATTGGAAGAGGAGTGGACCATGCGATTTATTAGGGAAGAATTGCAGTTGGCAACAACAACAAGCCCTCCCCAAGACTATTATTTTAGACTTTACTAATCGAAAAGTTAGATATAGGGATGAGACAAGTATCCTTTGTAAGAATTGTTGCCCCCCCCATACTCTAGAGATAGTAGAGACATAATAGTAGGTATTTCATAATATCTAGTTTCTTGGATCCTTAGTGCTTCAACAATGCACTTGGCAATGAGGCATTGTTACATGTATGAACATAAATCATAAATGAGGCATTGTTACATGTAGGAACATAAATCATAAATAATACAAAATGTGGTTTCATTTATTGTTAAGATTTTATTTATGAAGTTTGCACCTCTAGATTGATGGCTCTCTATGGTCTATGAATGATAAAGAGATAAATATTTGAAATTTTAAATTTGTGTGGATACTTGTATATCTGTATTGTGCAAGAGAGAGAGAGTGTGTGAGAGATAAATAGCAATTAGAGTGTGCAAGGAGGAGGAAGAGCTATGGCAAAGGAAGGGCGAGGAGAGGGACGATGGCTAAGGCAGCCAAGGAAGGGGGGCAGTAGGTGAGTGCGCCAGAGGGTGAACAAGAGGAGCGGTAGAGGAGAGGGAAGAGGAAGGAGGGAGAAGCTTGGAAGCGAGTGTGGGATGAGGAGGAGGAGGAGGAGGAAAAGCTATGGCAGAGGAAGGGCGAGGAGGGGGCAGCAGCCAAGGTAGCCAAGGAAGGGGGGCGACGAGTGAGTGTGTCAAAGAGAGAGAAAGAGGAGCAGAGGAGGAGAGGGTGTCGAGGGCAAAGAAGGCAACTTCATGGATGGAGGGGGAGGACCAAGAGGGGTATTGGTAGGTAGAGTACTAGATGCTAAAAGCAGTTAGGAGAGGGAGAGGAGGGAGGAGGCGAAGGGTACGAGGAAGGAGGGGGAAGCTCAGAAACGAGCATGGGATGAAGAGGAGGAGGAGGAGGAAGAGCTATGGTGGAGGAATGGCGAGGAGGGGGCGGCAGCCAAGGCAGCCAAGGAAGGGGGACGGAGGGTGAGCAGGAGGAGTAGTGGAGAAGAGGGCATCAAGGGCAAAGAAGGTGACTTCATGGATGGAGGGGGAGGACCACAGGCCGGGTATTAGGAGGCAGAGTACCAGATGCTAAAAGTAGCGAGGGCGAGGCAGGAGAGGGAGAGGAAGAGGGAGGAGGTGAAGGGGAGGAGGAAGGAAGGGGAAGCTCGGAAGCGACATGGGATGAGGAGGAGGAGGAACAGGAGGAAGAGCTATGGCGGAGGAAGGGCGACGAGGGGGGTGGTAGCCAAGGTGACCAATGAAGCGAGGCAATGGGTGAGTGCATTAGAGGGTGAGTAGGAGGAGCGGTGGAGGAGAGACCGTCGAGGGCGGAGAAGGTGACTTCATGAATGGAGGGGGAGGACCAGGCGGGGTATTGGGAGGGGAAGTACCAGATGCCGAAAGCGATGAGGTCGAGGGAGGAGAGGGAGAGGAAGAGAAAGGAGGCAAAGGGGAGGAGGAAGGAGGGGGAAGCTCAAAAGAGAGCATGGGATGAGGAGGAGGAGGAGGAGGAGGAAGAGCTATGGTGGAGGAAGGACGAGGAGGGGGCGGCAGCCAAGGTGGCCAAGGAAGGGGGTCAATGACCAAGGAAGGTGGAGGGAAGGTCAAGGAGGGGCGGAGGTGGTGGACGGAAGAGAGGAGGAGGGTGGGAAGAGGTGGAGGACGAATGGAGGTAGAGGTGGAAGGGAGGGCTGGCCGCGAGGAGTGGAGGAGGAGAGAGAATTTACATTTAGTTGGGTGGCTCTTACCACTATTGTGGGGTGGAGGAGGAGAGAGTAGTTGGGTGGCTCTCACTACCATGACAACCAAGGATAGAGAGAGACTAGATAAAGAGTATAGGGAGAGAGGATAGAGAGGGGTTAGATAGAGAGAGGAGAGAGAAAAGTTAGATTTTAAAAAAGGTTTGAGAGAGGAGAGAGAATCTCACTACTGCAGTGACATCCAAGTATAGAGAGAGAATATAGATAGAGGAGAGAGAGGTTAGATAGAGTGAAATAGAGGAGTTAGATTTAATAAAAAATTTAGATGTTTAAATTTAAAAATTAAATTCAACTTTTAAATTTAAACACATATGCTCTCTCTCACACACACACACACACATATATCTATGTGTTTATTCAAGCAGTAACCTATATTTTTAAATATATATGAAACATATATATATATATATATATATGTTTATGCTTATACTTATACTTATGTTAACTTGTCTAGACCACCATGCTAGAATTCCACCCTTAACCTATATTTTTTAGACAAGCATTATAATTATATTTTAATTTAGAAGTTAAATTTAAATTTTACATTTAAACACACATACACACACACAATATAAATGTTTAAATTAAAAATTTTAATTTAAACATACATATATATATATATATATATATTATAAACATATATTTTACATTTAAATAAATAAATAAATAAATAATATATAATTTAAAAATTGAATTCAACTTTTCAATTTAAACACATATGCTAACACACACACACACACATATGTATGTGTTTATGCTTGTACATATGTTAACTTGTTTACCCCACCACCCTAGAATTGTAGCCTTCTCCATATTTCTTTAAAATTTAGATAGTATTAACTTCTCTGGACCAAGAAGCTAGAACCAAAGCCCTAACCTTAAGTTAATTTCTTTAAACTTTAGTGATTCATTACAGTAGAAAATGCCTGTGGTTCTTTCACTATTTTAGACGACTATAATCATTCGGATGAAATTAATCCCAACTCTTGAGATGGGAGTGCCTTGTTGATGCTCTTCTATCAACAAGGGATCCCAACCCTCAGGATAAATCCTTCCCCGATACTTTTAAGTTCTTGCCACCATGTGATAGGGGTCATTGCACTAGGCAATGCCCGTGGTGGTTTCATTATTTAGACTACTACAATCTAATCAGTCTTGTACTAAAATCTAATCAATATTGTCCTATTCCTAGACTCATCTATCCACAAAACTCATCCCAACTCTTGGGATGGAAGTGCCTTGTTTATGCTTTTCTATCAACAAGGAATCCCAACCCTTGGGATAAATACTTTCCTGGTACTTCTGGGTTCCCACCACTATGGGGTAGGGGTCATTGCACTAGGCAATGACCGTGGTGGTTTCACTATTTTAGATGACTACAATCTAATCATTTCAGACAAAACATATCCCAACTATTGAGATGGGAGTGCCTTGTTGATGCTCTTCCTATCAACAAGGATCGCAACCCTTGGGATAAAGAATTTCTTGATACTTCTATGTTCCCACCACCACGAGGTAGGGGTCATTGCACTAGGAAATGCCTGTGGTGGTTTCACTAATTCGACTACTACAATCTAAATACTCTTGTCCTATTCATGGACACCATCTATCCACAAAACTCATCTCAACTCTTGGGATGGGAGTGCCTTGTTGATGGTATTCTATCAACAAGGAATCCCAACCCTTGGAATAAAGAATTTCTTGGTACTTCTAGGTTCCCACCACCATGGGGTAGGTGTCATTGTACTAGGCAATGCATGTGGTGGTTTCACTATTTTAGATGACTACAATCTAATCATTCCAAACAAAACTCATCCCAAATCTTGAGATGGGAGTGCCTTGTTGATGCTCTTCTATCAACAAAGTATTTTCAATCTTGTATTGAGTCACAGGGATGTTCTTTTCTATGAGAAGAAATGTAATGGCACTCTCCACTGCATCGTGCTTCACTTTCCAAACGATGTTATCCTCTATGCAGTGATCTCTATCCTTTTCTCCAAAGAACCATTCATTCTTTAGAATCTTCTTGGATGCCATGGTTACATAGAAATCTGGCAAGTTCTTCATGGGCCTCCACATCCTGACGGACCTCTTTTTTCTCAACCTTCTTTGACTTTTTTGTAATGAATGAAGGGGCTTCATATGCGATCTCTCCTGTCTCACATGTAGGCTTGCAGCACATGCAAAAATGACTGTTTTGAACACTTCATTAGGAATAAAAATGATGCTTGTATAATCCTGATACCTATCTCTTAGAACCTTGAAACTAGTCACCACCATCTCAACCCGTTCTTGCTTTGCCCTTGGAACAATCGCACTTAGGCAAGTGTAGAATCAAACAAGATTCTCTACATCTTCTTTTTCAGGCTTATTGTAACTTTTGGTGTTTGTCAAATTCTATTATAAATATAATGAGAGTTTCTTTAATACTATAACTTTTGAAGGTGTTTATTAATACCATTAAATATTAAGAGAGTTTACAACTGCTGAATCTTATTTTTTCATGTAACTTATCTAGGCTGCGTTAAATTTTATAATTTTAGTTTCATGTCCTTAAAAAATATATAAAAAAATGCTTGTTTTTATGTTTTTATATGTGCTTTGAAGATTGGGATTTTCTTAAATTTTATCTGAAAACTAGTCCAAAAGTATATGTAAAAATGAATTTGTACATTGACAAGTCCAAAATTAATGAAATAAGTGTTGTACATGGATTATTACTGACTCCTCGTTTGGATGTGACACATATTTACTCATCTGGATGTGGTACATGGATTACTACTAAGTCCTTGTTTGGATGTGACACATATTTATCTGCCTTTCACGATGGACACATATGGATTACTTATTGAGTACTCATTTTGACATGGTCATATTGCGTACTCATTTGCACATGGCAAGGTTCAACGTCTTTTAGATGAACACATATGGATTACTTCTTGAGTACTCATTTGGACATGGCACATATGGATTATTTATTGAGTACTCGTTCGGACGTGGCACATATGCATTACTGTTGAGTACTTGTTTGGACGTGATCACCATTCCCGAATGCCCATTTTCTTGGTTTCTTCTAGATGTTCTTTGTAATCTCGTAAGCTCGTCTTTTCGATTGTTCGGCACTTTCGGATGCAACGAGGTTGTTATTTCATTCCCGCTATGATTATGTAACCTATGTCTAATCCACACAAGCTTGCCTCTTGTCATACGTGCATGGCTTATTCTTGTTGTATTTTTGGTTGTTCGATACTTCTGGCTGCCCAGTTGTTTGGTACTTCTAGGATGGCCAATTGTTCGTATCTCAAGTTGTTCCATACTTTCGGTGGCCCAGTTGTTCGGTACTTCTAGGATGCTCAATTGTTCAGTACTTTTGGATGTCTGGATGCTCGTTGTATTTCTAGAATATTAGTTCTTGATTTGCAAGATCATTATGGGCTCGTATTTTTGGTTGTTCGGTACTTCCGACTGCCTAGTTGTTTGGTACTTCTGAGATGCTCAATTGTTCGGTACTTTTGGATGTCCATATGCTCATTGTGTTTCTAGATTATTGGTTCTTGATTTGTAGGATCATTATGGGCCTTTCTATTGTGTTGCTATGGCTTCCTTACACTATGCAAGTGACATTTCAGCCCTGGCTTTATGGACATATCAAATTCGATACTTCTTGTAGGATGCCCAAATGCTCGTTGTGTTTTAGGATTATTGCTTCTTGATTTGCAAGAACTTTATGGGCCTTCCTATTGTGTTGCTACAGCTTTCTTACACTACCCAAGAGACATTTTAGCCCTGGCTTTGTGAACATCTCAAATTGCCCCTCCATACTCATCTTTGGAGTGACCAAAGCAATTTGCTCATACATTCATCCTTGGTACAATAGAAACAGATACTTGAATATTTTATGTGTTCATATAGACCGCATGAAATAGGTCATTTTATGTGGATGAATAGTGCAAAACATGAAGGCATGATTAAATAAAGATTTGAGGAGGTTTGACCAAATTGAACTTGGAGACAACAAGCTCTACTACTCAGATGAAGAGCTCAAACATCGAACTTGAAGATCTCAAGCCCTGATTATGCATCATCACTATGTCAAACAAGTTGATATTTCCATGAAGATTTTTCTATTTTTCACACATAATTTGCACTGTATCATGCACCAAACATAGTGCCTATAATTTGCACTGTACTATGGACAAGTGCTTGTCTTATGTCCTTGTACTATCCACATGCAATTTGCACTGTATCATCTAGCATTACAATGTATCATTCAAATTGCCATATGGCCATCCTTTGTATATATATTTTCACATAGATATATATAGTGGCTCGCGTTTTTCCCTTGTACTCCCCAAGGTTTTTTTAAAATCCGTAGCTACACTACAAGGCATAGGCCCTTTTCTGATGAAAATACCGATGTTTTTCACATTAATTTTTTTTTAAAAACGGGTGCAAATGTCGTTATTAACACCGTAAAAAGCATCGAAAAAGAACAGTTGCTATAAAGTGTCACTTTATAGCAATGCTGATAAACGTCGCTATATAGTAACACTAATAATCGTCACTATATAGCGACACTGGTAAATGTCGCGATATAGTGACCATTAATAGAACTTAAAAAAAAGCATTAGTGGGGCTAAACAGGGCCATAGCAAGCCCTGTTTTGCCCTACCAATGTTTTTTTTTTGTAATTACCAAAAAAAGTTTTTTATTACAAAATTTCCCTTGCAAAAAGGGTGATACAAAATCGCTCAAATGAAATGATTGAGCAACAAAAGCATATACATGTCGAACATATACAACATTGTTTGTTATAAAATTGGTGATACAAAATCACTCAAATGAGCCGATATACAAAATGATATACATGGTGAAGTATATGCAAATTGGTACTACTACTACTACTACTACTACTACTACTACTACTACTACTCATTCGAATCATCGTCGTCGTCATCATCCTCATCTTATTGGCCTGATCCTTGGTCCTCATGAGCTGCGCCTGCTCCCTGACCCTCGTTAGGCACGTATGATCCCTAGCCCTTGTGATCATTTGCCTCTGATGATGGGATGCTCGAGCTTTGATCCTAAGAGTGAAACCATATAAATTGAAAATTAGATTGGAACTTAAAGAATAAAACAATTTAAAAAGTGAGATTACAAGTAGGAGTAGACTTATACCATGCGAGCAGCCACCTCAGCCCAATCGACCATCGCTCCCATTGCCTCTTGCTCAATAAACCACAGCTTTATTCCTATGCAAAACACACACTGCATCTCTGCATCTGTAGGAAGATGACCCATCGCAGCTTGCTGTGGATCCAATTTATGAGAGTTAGATAAAGTGCATGTAATATGTAGTAAAACAAATAGAACAATACATTAAATGAGAAGGAGTAGACTTACCACGGTTGCGTCAAATGCCAACCGTCCGCCTGCACCAAAGTGCAAAGTACCTACAGTGTCCATCCATCTCCTCGCAGCCCTCCTCTAACCCTCGAACATTTCGAGATGTTCCCTATTCTGCTTCTTGAAGAACTTCCAATCAACTTTGTCTGCCCAGCTAGGTTTAGCCATCCCCTTTGCGATGGAAGTATGCATGGTTGATCTACAATGCTTCAAGACCAAACCCATGTGCTCTTGCATATAATTCTCATTAAACTCCCACTTTGGCGGGTTAGGGTATTTTTGTTTTAATTCGTTAATGACCGCCTGCTTCTTTTGGTCATCTTGATACCGCCAATCGGTAGCAATGCCACTCTTGAAGTGATGGCTCATTAACTGCCTCATGGTGGCCATCACTACTTTGCCCTTTCTATCTTCTATTATCTCTCCGACAGCTGTGATTTAATAGGAGAGGTCCTCGACTGGGTAAGAAGGACTCATGGTAGTGGCAGAGTCAGAGCGAGTGGAAGTTGTGTGAGTGCTTTCAGAGCGAGGAGTAGTAGTGGGAGTAGGAGAGGGCAAGGGACCTGACTGATATTGTGTCTCAGGACTAAGTGGAGACCTATAGGGATGTGTGTGCTAACTCATCTACATCTCTCGAGTCAGCACAACATAAGCAGCCCCTCCTACTCTTCCTTCCCTTACGATAGGCACGTGCAGGTGATGACCCCTCAATCGAAGGGGCACAAGGGGATAGCTGGGTAGTAGGTCCAACCGTTAGTGTAGGAGAGGGAATTGCTGAGGTCTTCTGAGATAGCAGAGAGAAGAATCTCGTTGTCTCCTCATCGATCATCTATGCTACAAACTCATCCGGACTCCTGACAAAGCCATGGGCTACTAGCAAAGGAGTTCCCCGAGGGGTAGTCATAGTGCTACATCTGAGAGGAGTCGGGACCGAGGGTAGTCCCCTGAGGTGTCGCCTGAGAGGAATCAAAGTCCTCTGGAGTATAGAGATCGTGATGTCTCCTCCTGCGAGGCTATCCGTACTCATTGGACGTGCGACATGATCCCATGTCTAACGTAGACACGAACACGAAAACAAAAAACAAAAAACAAACATAGGCATAGGCATAGGTAAATACATATGCTTATGATCGAAAGAGGAAAATGAGACATGCTCATGAGAGAAGGAAAAGAGGGAAAAGAGGGGGGGAAAGAGAGAGGAAAGGAGGAAAAGAGGAGAAGGAAAGAGAGATTGAAAGAGGGAAAAGAGGGGGGGAAAGAGAGAAGGAAAAGAGGAGATTGAAAGAGGGAAAAGAGGGGGGGAAAGAGAGAGGAAAGGAGGAAAAGGACAAGGAGACATATGCTCATGCTTATGATTGAGCATATAAGCATGAAAAAAAAAGAGAGAAAGCATGATTGAAAGAGGGGAAAGAGGGGGGTAAAGAGAGAGGAAAAGAGGAAAAGAGATTCAAAGAGGGGAAAGAGGAAAAGAGGAGAAGGAGAACGAGAAGGAGACATATGCATGAGCATATATAAGCATAAAAGAAAAAGAGAGAAATCTTAAGCATAAAAGAGAAAGAGAGAAAAAGAGATTGAAAGAGGGGAAAGAGGGGGGAAAGAGAGAGGGAAAGTGGAAAAGAGATTGAAAGAGGGAGACATATACTCATGCATAAGCATAAGCATAAGCATAAGAGAAGGAGACATATTCTCATGCTTATGCTTATGCATGAGTGTAAGAGAACGAGACATATGCTTATGATTATGCATAAGAGGAAGAAGAGGGAAAGGAAACAAAGCATATGCTTATGCTTATGCATGAACATATAAGCATAAAAGAAAAAGAGAGAGAAAGAGATTAAAAGAGGAGAAGGAGAAGGAGACATATGCTCATGCTTATGCATGAGCATATATAAGCATAAAAGAAAAAGGGAGAAAGCTTAAGCATAAAAGAGAAAGAGAGAAAAAGAGATTGAAAGAGGGGAAAGAGGGGGGGAAAGAGAGGGAAAGTGGAAAAGAGATTGAAAGGGGGAGACATATGCTCATGAATAAGCATAAGCATAAGAGAAGGAGACATATGCTCATGCTTATGCTTATGCATGAGCATAAGAGAAGGAGAGATATGCTTATGCTTATGCATAAGAGGAAGAAGAGGGAAAGGAAACAAAGCATATGCTTATGCTTATGCATGAGCATATAAGCATAAAAGAAAAAGAGAGAAAAAGAGATTGAAAGAGGAGAAGGAGAAGGAGACAGATGCTCATGCTTATGCATGAGCATATATAAGCATAAAAGAACAAGGGAGAAAGCTTAAGCATAAAAGAGAAAGATAGAAAAAAAGATTGAAAGAGGGGAAAGAGGGGGGGAAAGAGAGAGGGAAAGTGGAAAAGAGAATGAAAGAGGGAGACATATGCTCATGCATAAGCATAAGCATGAGCATATGTCTCCTTCTCTTATGCTTATGCCTACATGAGCATATGCATAAGCATAAGCATAAGAGAAGGAGACATATGCTCATGCATGAGCATAAGAGAAGGAGACATATGCTTATGCTTAGGCATGAGCATAAGGGACGGAGACAATTGCTTATGCTTATGCATGAGCATATAAGCATAAAATAAAAAGAGAGAAAAAGAGATTGAAAGAGGGGAAAGAGGGGGGAAAAGAGAGAGGAAAAGAGGAAAAGAAATTCAAAGGGGGGAAAGAGGAAAAGAGGAGAAGGAGAAGGAGAAGGAGACATATGCTCATGCTTATGCATGAGCATATATAAGCATAAAAGAAAAAGAGAGAAAGCTTAAGCATAAAAGAGAAAGAGAGAAAAAGAGATTGAAAGACATATGCTCATGCTTATGCATGAGCATAAGAGAATGAGACATATGCTTATGCTTATGCTTATGCATAAGAGGAAGAAGAGGGAAAGGAAAAGAGATTGAAAGAGGAGAAAGAGGGGAAAAAGGGGGGGAAAGAGAGAAGAAGAGGGAAAGGAAAAGAGATTGGAAGAGGGGAAAGAGGGGGGGAAGAGAGAAGAAGAGGGAAAGGAAAAGAGATTGGAAGAGAGGGAAAGAGATTGAAAGATTAAAAGAGAAGGAGAAGGAAAGGAGGGAAAAAGAGATTGAAAGAGGGGAAAAAAAGAAGAGGGGAAAAGAGATTGAAAGAGGAAAAAAAGAAGAGAAGGAAAGGAGGGAAAAAGAGATTGAAAGAGAGGGAAAAAGAAGAGGGGAAAAGAGATTGAAAGAGGGGAAAAAGAAGAGAAAAAAAGAAGAGAAGGAAGAGGAGAAAAGAGGGAAAGAAGAGGGAAGAGAGGGGAAGAGAGGGGAAGAGAGGGTTCCTACGCTCATCACTGTCCCGCTCAGTGTTTTGTGGACTGGCCCTACAAAAGAGAGAAAACATACCATTTTTCAAATAACTAGTTAGAGCAAGGAGGAGTTTAGGTGAGTGTTCTTTCTTTCACAAAATCTCGTTTTTTGTCTTTAATCATTGAAAATCAAGCATGAAAACTAGCGCATAGCCTTAACAATACAAGGAAAAACATGCTTCAATACTCACAAAATGAAATCTCACAAAAAACGAACCTACATTTCTCAAAGAGACTCACCTTCTTAAAAAACTTCTTTTCACACAAGCAAAGAGGGAGAAGGGTGGAGAGGGAGCACAAGTCTTAGGAGAGGGGTGAGTAGTGGTGAGGAGTGGAGAATAGAGTGGAAGAAAGCGAGGTCATCGGATATAGGTGGGAGGAGAGATTGCTTTAAATCTCACAATAGAGATTAAGGGTGGAATCCATCAAAGCCATATGCTTGCTTGGGAAGCACTTTCCCTCGAGCATTATGACAACTCAAGTCCACTTGCTTGTACACATAGTTAATGAGGTGGCTATTGTAGGTACCGTTCATAATCATGGGATGTTTTTTCTTGAGCAGTTTATGAAAACTTTGAAGGGAATTGTAAGATAAAGAGCAAGAATAGAAGCAAGCATGGCATAGGGATGGCTTGTGCAAGAGTCATTAGTATATATCACAGAGTTTCTTGCATCCACAGATTCCGATATGCCGCAAGCTTGGCATAACAAGGATGATGATCGCAGCATTGGCGAGGTTCCCCAAGGAAAAGGGATTGAAAGAAAGATGAGTGAAGAGCAAATGGAGAAATTCAATAAGTTTTGTATCCTCAATAGCCCTGAGATGCAGAAGTAGATTGAGAGATATGAAGTGGCCAAAGCAGAAAGAATAAATGCAAGGACGAGATTCAAAGTAATGTACAGGCAATCGCAACCATATCCACAAGATCTAGCTCTTCTCCCCACTCATGATCACATGTCACTTGATTGGCTACGATTGGCTCTACATAAAGCCAAATGCAATGGAGAGACAATAAACGAGAATGAGCGAGAGTTATCATCTGGATGTATGATGCATGTAAGTTTCTTACCTCTTGACGTAATTAAGTAATTATTTGTGGCAATATACGCTATAAAATAGATGCATCTTCATTGCTTTAATGATGCTCTTTTACAGTACCAAAAGTATAGTGCATTATGGTCATATGGACGACATTTTTGTGTGGAACGCATCGATTCAAAGAGAGTCACGTATGATTGTGGAGTCATGGCTAACTTCACACAAGATAACCGAGCAAGTGCTTTGAATACCAATCTCAAGAATCACCACAACTTTATTGAAGAAGATGATCAAGTACTTTTAGGTGAACGTACGATGCCAGAGTACAATGATGATTACAATGATGATATAGAAGATCAACTCGGTATAGAGTTAGAGATAAACTTGTTTGGTGCGTTAGACTTGGCTGAAACAGTTGATGTAAATGCTCTTCATTGATTTTTTTCATCTCAAACTTGGACATGAATATATGAGCTTCAAAGGCTTGATGTACATGCTCTCATACTTTTATTCTCTCAAAAGGTCAAACATGTATGAAAATTTAAAAAAATTTGTCATTGGAAAAAACTAACTTTTAAGGTCTATATGAGAAAAAAAGCTCTCTGTAAAACATCGCTATATAGTGACACTTATAATTCTGATAAACATCGCTATATAGCAACTTTAGAAATGGTCGCTATATAGTGACGTTTGTCTAAAGCCGCTATATAGTGATGCTTTACAAGATGAGCTTCTAATACCGATGATTAGTGCCCCGTGCGCGCTAAACACCGATACTTAAACATCGCAATAGGATCCGTATGTAGTAGTGCTAGAGGGCCTAGTTTGAGTGGGGGTATTATAGCTATATATAGCTTGCCCTAACTCAACCTAGTCCTCAACTATATATATGCCTATGATCTATGAATAGAATCACTTTCTTGGGAGCAACTCTTGTATCAGTCTCTCTCCTCTTTCTCTTCCTCTCAACAGTAGTTAATGGGAGGGGCATGGTATACTGAGGATGCAGAGGACACTGAGTCCTTACTTTCTGCCTTTCCTTTTCTATTTGATAATGATTCCACTTCTGATGTCATTACTACTCGTTCATTTGATGGCATCACTGCTACTCCATCTGCAGAGCAATGTGTTGACAATCTTGATTTGGATCCTGCACATACATAGGCCTCTGATGATAGTGTTGATATTTATGTTGATCTGCCTATTGATTTTGAACATGGTTCTACTCATGATAGTGTTGATGACTTTGAAATCATTGATCATGCAATGGTTGCTCATGAAGACCCTACTACTTATACAAAAGCTATTTGACCTTTTGCACAAAAGTGTCAATGGCAAGAGGAAGTGGAAGCTGAATATGATTCTTTGATCTCTAAAGGTACATGAGTTCTTACTGAACTACCTCCTGGTCGCACTCTTATCAAATATAAGTGGGTTTATAAAACCAAAACTAAAGCTAATGGTTCTTTTGACAAGTTTAAACATCATCTGATTGCAAAAGAATACTTACAAATTGCAGGAGTTGATTATCATGATACTTTTTCACCCATTGTTCGTAGCACAAGTATTCACGTACTCTTGGATTTGAAAACTGCTTTTCTTAATGGAGATCTGAAAGAGGAGATTTATATGGAGCAACCAGGAGGGTTCATACTTCTCGGTCAGGACCATCTTGTTTGTCGCCTTCATCGTGCTCTTTATGGTCTAAAACAAGCATCTCATTCTTGGTACATGAAAATTGATCAGTTTCTCACATCTCAAGGTTTCAACTCTTGTTTCTCTGACCCCAACTTATATGCCAAACATGATGGTGCTCTTTTATCATTCTTGCTCTTTATGTGGATGACACCATTTTTGTTTCCAACAATCTTGATTTCTTGCAACATGTCAAGAAAATCTTATCCTCAGCATTTGATATGGTTGATCTTGGTGACATTCATTCACATCTGTCTTGGTATTCAAGTTCAGTGATTTTGTCACAAGGGAATTCTGCTACTTCGACAAACAAAATTTATTCAAGATGCAGTTCAAAAGTTTGGCTTGACGAATGCTCACTTTGCGACCACTCCTTGTCTTGTGAGCTCTATCAAAAATACTCGATTGACTCATGATGTTGAGGTTTCACATCAACCCTACGCCAATCTTTTTGGTTGCCTGTAGGTTGTTGGTTTGAACACTCGACTAGATATTCTTTTTACTGCTAATTTTCTAGGTCAATATCTGGCTGCTCCCTCACTGCAACATTCATCTGCAACAAAACGTGTTCTAAAGTATTTAAAAGGCACTTTTTATTTTGGATTAGTTTATCGACATCATACAAAATCATCTTCTATGATGTCTCTTGCTCTTTTGGGATATACAGATGCAGATTGGGCAAGCCCACTTCTCTATGTGGTCTACAAGCGGTAATTGCTTCTTTATCAATGGTTGCTTGGTCTCTTGGGCAAGTAAGAAGAAACGTTGTGTTGTTCTTTCTACCACAAAAGTTGAGTATGTAGCGGCTTCTCTAGTAGCTCGAGAATTGATTTGGCTGTGACAATTGCTTGCAGATATTGGTCATCCTCCATCATCGAGTACTACTCTCAGATGTGATAATCAAATTGCCATAATCCTGGCTAAAGAGTATGTTAAGCATAACAAATCCAAACATATTGTTGTTCATTACCATTATGTCAAACATGAAGTGAAGAAAGGGATGATAATGATTGAACATTGTCCCACTTCTCAGATGATTGTAGATATTCTCACTAAAGGACTTAGTGAGGCACGTTTCAGAGTGCTATGATCAAAACTTGGAGTTCTTGTAGCTTCTCTCTTCCAAGATTAACACACCTATGGGTAAATAAGAAATTGGCCAGTAAAGGATGCACTAAATAAAAACTAGCTTAATATATGTGAAGCATCATTGGCTTTTACTTTTGCAAAAGTAGCATAAAACCACAAGTGTTGAAGTGCTAAACCCGTGTTTTCACTGATGACCTAATAGAGGCTTTCATATGATAGGTAACCTTTTGTCCAAGTGATTTTCTCAATCAACTTTTTGGTCTGTTGAATATATATGATTATCACTGCAAAAGCATGTAGATTGGGCTACCTTACTCTTAACTGCAAGATTGAGACTCTACTTGGCATCGATTAGATAAGATCTTGATCCCTAAAGATTGACTACACTTACAACAATGATCCTGTGCTCAGAGGTTTTATGGATATGACTGATGGGTGTTGGGTCTCCTCTTCATCTAAATTTTTTGTGGAGTCCTATAGCTAAAGAAGTTTGCTTTATGTAATTGAGCATCTTATTTATTCATGTGAGAATGTAAAATCATGATATGCTAGTGTGTTAAATCCAAGGGAACACAAATACTGAGTGCAAGATGGTGTGATCAACTGGTGGAGACTGAAAGCGAGAGGGCGACATCATATGAGGAAGCAGCTTCTTATCATTGAGTATATTTTTTCATTGCTTTTGCTTTTGCTTCAAATATTGTTGATTATATGAAAGTATGAACCTTTTCCATCCTCATGTCCTAGATCAATTCTTCTTTGTTATGAGTGTTCATCAACCTGTCCAAACACTCTTCTACCAGTTTATTAACAGTAGGCAGCAAAATAACTTTCTTACCTGAAATCAGAGTATAGTGATCCAACCAGTCAAAATAACCAGCGCATATGCTTCGACAAGCCAGCGCGGGCTGTTTTCATCAATCATGACCATAATGCTAATTTGCAATGCATCTTCGATAACTTTTGCATATCAACTCAAAACCTAGTGATCAAGTAGTCGAAATGATCAGAAAGAATGTTTTGTGAATGATAGTGTTGCCAGATTGACAAAAAACATATCGCTTTCTCCTCACAATCACATTAGAGCGTAGCCAGGCTCTGATACCATGTTGAAAGGAAGAGAAAGAGGAGAGAGAGGGACACAAGAGTTGCTCCCAAGAAAGTGATTCTATTCATAGATCATAGCCATATATATACTTGAGGACTAGACTGAGTTAGGTCAAGCTATATATAGCTCTAACATATGCTAGCATCAAACAATGTAGATTGAGCGAATGCCCCCTCCCCTCCCCCACTCCCGTCTACCCCCCCCTCACACTGCGCGGCCCCCTCTCCCCTCCCCCTCCTCCTTCGTCGTTGCCTCCCGCCGTGCCCCTCCGTCCCCCTCTCTTCCCTCTCTGCCTGCCATCCCCCCCCTCCTCCCCTCTCTACTCTCTGTCCTCTCCCTACCTCCCCCCCCTCGCGTTGTGCTACCACACCCCCTCCTCCCCCCCACTGTGGTGCAACGCTGCCCCCCCTCCCCATCCCTCCTCGCCTCTCCTCCCCGCCCCCTCTCGTGCTGCGCTGCCACACCCCTTCCCTTTCCCTCCTCTTCCCTGCCCTGTGCTATGCTGCCCCCCCTCCCTCCTCCTTCCTTCCCCCTCTGCCACCCGCTCCCTCTCCACCACCTCTCCCCCCCTGCTTCCCTGTACCTCTCCATCCCTCCCTCTTTCCTCCCCCGCCTCCGTACCACTCCCCCCTCCTTCGTCTCTGCCATTTCCTTCTCATTCCCCTGCCTTTGGAGCGTTCACAGTTTGTCGGTGTAGTATGGCGGCCATGAGCCCAGAACCGGTGGCCCAAATGGACCCCCCCCTCCATCAGCCTACCGCATAACACTGACAGAGCATCATGTCTCCTTGGTGAAGCAGGCCGCCACGGACTTCTCCCAGACATCCGTTTATGGGAGAGTCATTGGCTACTCCCCTTCACGAGCAGACATGAGGGACTAGTTGCAATCCACCACCCTCTACCTTGAGGACAGCCACATTGAGGAGGTTGCACTCATGGGACGTGGTATCTTCTGGCTCAAGCTCTCCTCAGCACAGGCTACAAGCGATATGGTCAGACGGTCCCCTACTTCTGTGGGTGGGAAGATCATCCTTATGGTCCCATGGTATAGGGGTTTCAGTGTAGCGGACTTCGATGCCCGCTTCCGCATTCCTCGCCATCCAGTTACTCTCATTTTCCCAGGCCTTGCAACCGAGCTTCGCCCAATCATCAAGGACCTAGGGGCGCACTTTGGCTGGCTCATGCAAGGCACCTTCATTGATGCAGCGGTAGCCTAAGGGGTGCCACATGTCAAAGTGGCAGTCCTAGATTTGCAAAGTATCCCCTGGAGTTCGAGATTGAGATGGACACAGGTGTGGTGACATAGTGCATTATCGTCACTGGTCACCCAGATCAGTGTCTGAGAGGCCACGGCTTCGGGCACCAGGCGTGCTCTTGCCCTCGCTTCACGAGGACAGAACCTCATAAGGCCCCCATCCAGGCAACTCAGGATCCCCCCCGCCAGGCATCGACACCCCCTCCCGAAGGGGAAGGCTGGATTGAGGTCAAAAGAAAACAGAAAGGAAACAAAATAGGACCAAAAAAGCCTTCCCATCTATAGCAAGAGCCCCCTGCGGTCACCAATCAGCAGCAGCCCGGTAAGGGGAAGGAGAAAGGGAAGGAGAAGATCAACCAGCCTCCCCCTCATCCTTCACCTAGCCCGCCCTCCCCTCCCCCCTCCTCCTCGGTCCCCCTACCTCCCCCCCCTCCAGGATCCCCCCCAGCACCGGTGGTTTCAGCCCCCCTCTCTCTCTCAAGCATGATCCCGAGGGAACCCCCCTCTTTGCCTGTGCCACCTATGGCTCCGAAGCCAGCACAGACCTCCCCCCACGCCTATCCCTCTTGGCCCGACGGAGGGGAGAGGCCCTTCCCCGCAGATGGCCAGCACCACTCTAGCTTGTTCGACAGCCAAGACCCCTCTCTCTGGTTCAAACTCCTCATCCTCATCCCCACACCCAAGGGCTGCTCCTAGAGCTCTACCTTTGGAGTTTTACCGAGTAGGACCTTAGGATTATTTGGATGCAGCGGGTATTGGCTCCATCCGTGCATGCCTAGACATCAACATCTTCTTTCTCCGAAAGGGGGCGGAGGATAAGGTGTCCGTCCTTGCCCCCCATGATGATCCTAGCTATTCCTTCACTATCACTAGTGACGGGAATGAGAAATGGACGAATGAAAACATTTGGGAGACGATTCGAGATCAGTCCCAGGATCAGGTGCAGGACTGGATCAGTAGCAAAGCAGCGGAGCTTCTTCACGAGCAGTGGAAGGAGGGTGACGTTCGTCTGAGATGGTGCCACAGTGCCAAACGATTTTGCCTTTTCGTCATTATTTGGCCGCCTTTGGAGTGGGTCTACACGGAAGGGCTCTGCCCATAGAGAACCTCAGAGGTAGCGGGCTTCTACAATATTTCCTTGGCAGAGGTGTCGAGTTGGTTAGAGAGAGCTTACCACCATGGGACAAAGGGCCTCTCCCCTCTGTTGAAGGTTTTAGAGGATGGGTCCGATGATTCGGCCTCTCCTTCGAAACCCTCACAGAAGCACCTTCGTCTGCACAGTGGACATCCTCTGACCACCTCGACATCGACCGCAAGGAGACAGCTGTTTGTGGCCCATCTCCCCTCTTCATGAATATACGCATTATCTCTTGGAACGTCAATGGGTTCCACTCATTAGGAACCTGCGGCCCCAGGAAGATGGTGCTTAGATAGGAGCTCCAGCCAGCCTTGGTGGGAAGGGTAGATGTGCTCCTATTGCAGGAACACAAGCTTTTGGCTTCTCAGACCAGTAATTGTGGGAAGGTCCTCACAAGATGCTCCCACACCTACTGGGAACCTTCGATTGGCAAGCAGGGGAGGAGCGGGGGTGTCTGTACCTCCATCGACGCTTCTCTAGTTTAGCATGTGTGTGGTTTTGGCACCCTGAGGACGAGCGCTTTGGGTGGGCTTGAATATTGAGGGATCCCGCATTGGCATCCTCAATATCTATGCCCCAACCGACCTCAGACGGAGAGCTACTTTTTGGAGCTTTTTGACTAACTTATTGCCAGAGATGGATTCTTGGATTGTAGGAGGGGACTTCAATAACCTTGAGACCTTAGAGGATTAGAAGGGATGGGGCCCAAAGTTCCTCAGTATAGCTCAGGCGGAGTAGGCAGATTGGGACTCCTTCCTGTTTGCTGTGGGAGGTCGGGATAGCTGGAGGGAGCCTTCCTTTTGTATATGGACAGGGAGTCTGGACTTCTCTTGGGGTTACAGGAGGGAGGGAGGCAGACTTCTAGAGCGGTTGGACCATTTCTATGTCAGTGATTGGGCACTTGGCAGAGGTGGAGAGTCAGGAGTGGTTCCAAGGATGACCCTCTCTAACCATGCCCTAGTCATCCTAGTCCTGGACTTAGCCTCTCACTCCTCACCTCCACACTCATGCCAGATCCCAAACTCCATCTACTCCAGAGCAGCAGTTCGTAGCAGGATAGTGGACCTATGGGAGTAGGATTGGGACCCCATGGGGGATATAGTAGCATAGGAAACTCAGGCGCTTACCGAGTCTAGTCTCATCTATCAACAGGAGCGATTCAGGTCAGGCAGCAGTGGTGGGCGAAGGAGAGGGGTCTCCGATGAGATCTCGCCTCGATACAGTAGATGCAACAGTCTTCTCCAGGCTCTAAGGAGCTTAGACGGTAGGAGGTTACAGCCCGAGCCATGCTAGAGGAGATCACCTAGCGACGCTTAGAGTTCTCTTTCATGCTTTCAAGTCCTTTTGGGCTAGGAAAGGTGACCGGATGTGCAGAGAGTTCTTCAAGACTCATGGCCAGAGGTCAACAGGGGAATGGCTCCTATCTCTTAGAGCACAAGATGGTAGTGTCAAGACAGATCCAGACGAGGTCTTGGCGACAAATTTCTACAGATCCCTATTCCAACAAGAGCCCCCAGAACCTTGTGGCCACCATTGCAGGGAGGAGGTGTGGAGGTATACACCATTGCTCATGCAGCCTAGCATGAGTGATTCCCTTCTTGCCCCTTTCACCGTGGTAGAGATGCAAGATGCGGTGAGCGCTATTGATGGGTAGAAATGAGGTAGAAATGCCCAGGTGAGGATGCGCTCTCTAGAGCTTTCTTCACCACCTTCTAGGAGCAGGTTCACCAGCCCTTGCTCCCAGCCTTCCAGCATATCTTCTCCAGTGGACAGATGCCAGAGAGCCTTGCGATAGGCTTGATTTGCCTCATCCCCAAAGGGGGGAACCATCAAGAGATCAGATAGTGGCACCCTATCACCCTCCTCCTGACTGCCTACAAATCCTCGCCAAGATGATCAGTAGCCACATCCGCCCCCTGCTACTTCATCCATGACATCCATACTGGTTTTATCCAAGATCGCAACATTTTGGACAACATTATCACTTTCTCAGAGGTGACGGAGTGGGCCCAGCACAGTGGCCAGCACCTTGCCATACTCCTTCTTGACTTTGAGAAGGCGTACGACAGGGTAGACTGGTCCTTCTTGGAAGGTATACTCTCTCGGTTCAGTTTCTTGGATGAGTGGATCAGAGGTATTGCTAGCCTCTACAGGTTGGCCTCCAGTCGGGTTATCATCAACGGCAGGATGGGGGAGAGATTCACCCTCGAGCGCTCAGTGTGTCAGGGCTGCCCGCTTGCGCCCTACCTCTCCCTATTTTTTGCAGAGGCCATGACTCACTTTCTACGAGCCTGGATACCACTGGTCTTCAAGGGATGCGCCTCCCTCTTCGGGATGATGCAAAACTTCTGGACTCCAAGTATGCAGACGACACAGCCCTATATGTGCAGGATGATATCGAGTCACTGGAGTGAGTGAGACTGTCCTTAGAGGTTTTTTGCCTAGCCACTGGGGCGAAAATAAACTGGCATAAGTTAGTTGGTTTTCTTACGGATCCGGGAGCCAGCTCACAATGGGGTATTTTCTTGGGGTTTCACTGGATCCCTAGAGGACAGACGACACATTACCTGGGATTCCAGGTAGGCCTGGACATCACGTCGGCTCAGCAATTCTTACCGGTCCTAGCCTCCATATGACAGAAGCTAGCCTTCTGGCGGCTGTCCTTGGTAGGCAGGGCCCTTGTGGTCAACCAGGTCCTTCTTGCCACCACTTGGTACGTGGCCTCTTGCTGGTGTTTCTCGAGATCGTGTGTAGCCCAGTTGAGGAGACTGGTGTGGAACTTCCTTTGGTCTGGCTCAGAGATGGTTCCGGCAACACCAGAGCCCGGGTCGCCTGGCAGACAGTCATTCTCCCCCAGACAGATGGAGGCCTTGGCATCATAGATCTAGAACTGTAGAGTCAGGCATTACTTGGCAAGTTAGTCATCCACAATCTGATCCCAGGAGGGCAGACGTGGAATCTCTTGCTTCAGCATGGTCTCAGCGCGTGTACCCCCAGAGAGGGGGTGATTGGCAGTCATCTATCTGGTGGATCTTCACTTTTGCCCCACTGACTCAGCCCCGTTCCCCCTTCCTCCGTAGCCTCGTCTCGGTCTAGAGGAAGTTGCGACACAGCCTCTCCCAGGTTCCCCCTAGCTACCGAGAGGAGATAGACAAATAGCCCCTGATCTGGAGCAAACAGGTGATAGATGATATAGGTCGCCAGCTTGGAGAGAGATCCCATATCCTTTGGGCGCTCTGGGCACGTGAACCCGCACGCTCGCTCCAGGTTTGGAGGGATGTCTACAGTCAGCTGAGCCCAGGCGAGCTGGTAGCAGCAGTAGGTATGGCACGTGAAATCTAGGCTCGACGAACGGAGATCGATGCTGCCATTCCTGCAGGTTAGAGGATTCCCATGATCACCAAACAGCTCCTCCCGAATTGGTATGCCTATGGGATATCTCTAGTCTTTCTTCGCACATTCTTGAAGACTCTTTGGGCAAGCTGGCAGTCGAGGAAGATCTCTTACTTTCTTTGGATGGTGGCCCACAAGGGGCTACCAGTTGGCAGCTAGCTGAGACAGATGGGGCAAGAGGGGCACTACCAGATGTGTTTTCAAGAGGAGGAGTCCCTGAAGCACTACCTTTGGAGCTGCTCACACGCTCAGACAGTTTGGAAGGGAGTCACGGGGATGTTAGCGAGGGCAGCACCCGAGCTAGGACCGATCACTTGGGGAGCCGTTTGCTGGTGCAGCACCAAGATGGGACATCACTTGGCTTATGAGCTCTAGGCAGGACACAGTTTTCTTCATCACGCAGGCCACCTGGGCATACATGGACAACTTCCCTTGGCATCTGATAGAGACAGATGCAGGACCGATGACTTGGCACCCAGTTTGGGAGATCATAGGGAGTATTGTAGGCTGGCATATCTAGACTTCCAGATGCACGCAGACCTTAGGAGATCAGGCTTCTTCTGCTACCCAAACCCTAGTAGACATTTGGAGCACGATCATTCACATGCTCAAGGGTCAGTGGGATCAGATTCAGGGAGAGTCCTGGGCAGGGAAGGAGAAGAGATGGCGCTTCCTTCGTGACTGGGACCATCGAGAGCTGTTCTTCTAGCACTCTACTGAGAGTCTTCAGTGGCATTACTCCCCCCCACCGTGGCTATTTGTCCACTCTCTGATGATTATGCCCTGAGAGGCTTGTAATTAGTATTTTGTTACCTAGGGCTGTATCCGTTTTGTGATTGCAGCTTGTTGGACTTTAGGCCCTCTTGTACTCTCGTTTTCAAGCAATATAACTAGCACTACTTTTTGCGCCAAAAAAAAAAAAAAAAAGATTGAATTGCATCCACAATAATAAACATAAACTGAGAGTTGAAATGTATAGAGGATTTCAAGGCATGATCTCAAGAGTAGACTATTGTCTTCCTATACTTGGAAGCAATATAGTTTAGGGGATAGTGTCACCTTCTTCTTTTACTGGTGGACTAAGACAAATGCATCAATTATATTAAGATGCCATGGCTATAATTAGATATGCTAGAAAACAAAATTTGTTTATCACAATCACTTGCAATCCAGAATGGGCAGAAATCAAACGTGAGTTGTTGTTTGGACAAATGGCTAACAATCGTTTAGATCTACTAGCACGTGTTTTTGCTCTAAAACAAAAAAATATGATGGATGACATTGTAAAAAATGAATTCTTTGGAAAAGTGAAAGGACATGTGTATGTTATAGAGTTCCAAGAACATGGGCTGCCACATTCTCACATCTTGCTAATTCTTGAAAGTGCACAAAAGCTCAAGAATGTGAATGACTATGATAAATTTGTTTGTGCAGAGATTCCTTACCAAGATAGATACCCATTTCTATATGAGATTGTTTTGAAGAATTCTATCCATGGACCTTGTGGAACATTTAATCCAAAATCCAATTGTATGAAAAATGGAAAATGTTCAAAGCAAATATATCCTAAGTCTTCTTTAGAATCCACAATTTCTGCCATAAAAAACATCTACAAGTATTTTTACAAGGGACATGATCGTGCAACTGTGCAAATACAAAGAGGTGTTCAAGAGACAGATACCATTGAACAAAATGATGAAATTAAACAATAACTTGATGCATGCTATGTGGCTATACTAGAAGCAACTTGGAGAACTTATGGGTTTCCATTGCATGATGAGAAACTAGACATTCAAAGGCTTCAAGTTCATCTTTAAAATGAGCAGAATGTGACTTTTGCAGACCATGAAAATCTTCATGATGTTGTTCAAAATGAAGAAGGGAAGCATACAACACTCACACCATGGTTTTGTTGTAGTAAATGCATGTACAAGCAAGGTCGACATTATACATAAATTTTCTAAAATATTGGGTATTGTTAGCAAAGGGCAAAGTTTAGACACTCAAAAGACAAGGAAATACAATTGGTTGAATGTATTTTGTGCCACCTTCAGTGGGACAATGCTACTACTTACACATGCTACTTTGCATTGTTCATGGTATTACTTTCAAACAATTTTTTTAAAAATTAAATCATATTATATTACAATTATAATTATAGTATTAATGTTATTTGAATAATTTGCAAATTTTTTTAATAGGAGCCACTTCTTTTGAATATCTACAAACTTTTGAAGGTGTTTTGTACAACACCTTATGCATGAATGTCTGCATGAGACTTCTCAAGTTCAGTCATGGCAACAACTACGGCAATTGTTTGCTACAATAATGCTCTTCTGTGAACCCAAATATCCAAAGGATATATGGAATTCATACAAGGCTTTATTTTTTGAGGATTTTATTTATCGGTTGCAACAACAAAAAGATTCTCTTAATGTTAGAGATATTGAAGAGATGGCTCTCAATAGTGCATTGTTGGATCTCCAAAGAATATTGCAAGAAAACAATAAAAGCCTTAATGACTACTCTGATCTACCATTTCCTGATGAAAGCATTACAAATGGAACAAATAACAATTTGATGATTGTGAAGATTTGTTATAATAAAGACGAGTTGTCCTTACAAGCACATAGATTGTGTGCATCCCTTAATTTAGATCAACGAAGAGCATTTGATATTGTTATACAAGGCTTTATTTTATGAAAATTTTATATTAGGTTGCAAGAACAACTTAATGTTAGAGATATTGAAGAGATGTCTCTCAATGGTGCATTATTGGATCTCCAAAGAATATTGCAAGAAAACAATAAAATCCTTAATGACTACCCTGATGTACCATTTCTTGATGAAAGCATTGCAAATGGAACAAATAACAATTTGATGATTGAGGATCTTTGTCATATATAGTAAAGATGAGTTGTCCTTACAAGCATACAGACTATGTGCATCACTTAATTTAGATGAATGAAGTGCATTTGATATTGTTGTAGAAGCAGTAAATAAAGAGCAAGCCCTAGGGCGGTGTCTTCTTCTTAGATGGACCTGGAGGCACATGAAAAACATTTGTCTATAAATTCCTTCTATCACACTTTCGAGGGATTGGAAAATTTTGTTTTCCAGTTGCACCTTCAGATCTTGTGCATTACTCTTGCCTAGTGGTTATACAGCACATTCTCAATTTAAACTACCTTTAAATCTAGATGAGAGCTCCAAGTCTTGCAGGATATCTAAAAATACACATCTAGCAGAACCCATAAGGAATACCTCTTCGATTGTTTGGGATGAAGCACCCATGACACATAGACATGCATTTGAACTACTAGAATGAACTTTGAATGCAATTGTGGGTTGTAGCTCAGACTCTGATAAGCCATTTGGAAATAAAGTGATCCTTTTAGGAGGTGACTTTGCGATAGATATTACCAATTGTATGCAAGGGATCATGCCAAGACATTGTAAATGCATGTTTGGCAAAGTCAAGCTTCTAGACTGGTGCCATTGTATCAAAAATATCATGCATAAATCTTTCAGTTTAGCATGGCCCCACTGCCAATCTACTCCTTACATGTTTTAATGTGAAAATGTTATTACATGAAAAAAATTGAAATAAGTGCCAACTTGTCACATGATTTCTCCTTGCAATTTGTATTTCAATATATATCATAGCCAATCTCACTAGTGCCATTCTTTTAGTTTTAGCATGGCACTTCTACCAATCTACTCCTTTCATGTTTTAATGTGAATATGTTATTACATGAACTTTTTTTGAAATAAGTGCCAACTTGTCATATTATTTCTCCTTGCAATCTCCATTTTAATATATATCATAACCAACTTGTCACATGAGAGGGAAAAGAAAATGAGAGGTGATAACCCTAGAGGGAGATCATATTAAGGTCTTGAGGCATAGATGCCCATTTAGATGAGGTGAGAAGTTGTTTGATGCTTTCGTGACATTTTCTTTAAGAATCTAATAGGTAGCTATTCTAATATGTGTTTAGCTAGATATTCTAATTGTTTCATATCCTAACACTAGGGAACAAATTTAAATCAACACACCTTGATAAGAAAAATGCACCATGGTAATGAGTGCTCCTATGTGCACTTGGTAAAGCAGATGAATGCAAATTTCAAAGACATCCCTATAGTTTCATTTAACTAGTTATTTTTATGAGATTGGATAGTTATGATGACACTGATAGTGAGGATGAAGAAGATGCAAAAGACATGGTTATAGGTTCATATCATACAGATGCATTTGTAACACTAGATATACATGGAGATGACTATAGCTTCATATGGGGGACCTCTCAAGATGCAGTGCTCAGACTAAAAATCAATCCAGCTACTTTGTTTACCAATTGAAGGATGCTTGATGAGAAGTTTGCATGAAAATCTCAGGGGGTTCACTCAATAATTTATGTGACTATCATGAGAGTTCAACATAAGGGAATATTTTTTTTCATTTGTTCTCACATTTTCATAGAGGTTCTCGATAACCTTCAAGAGATTTTCAAATGATCCAACAGAGCAATAGCTTGTGACTTTCAAAAAGTGTATTGACTTCTTTAGAGCATTTGAGGAGTTTAGATATATTGATATAGTTTGTAAAGCCACACTCTATGAGAGCCGTTACAAGGATGATAATGAGAAGAATGATATGCTTTCTTCGAAAGATGCATGTTTGAGCCATTGATGGGCAACACTTTTGTGAAGCATGTAGAATTGCATATGGTGAAGCTGCAAAAGGGAACTTGCGACGTGATGAGTACATGAATTTTTCTTCAAGAATCATTGCTTTTATTTTCCTATTTGAAGATCACTCAAAGTACATATTGGAATCTGTGAGGCTGAACAATGAAACATTTCAAAAGATGAAGAAGTCAACACTTGCAAAGGTTCTGACCAAGGCTAGGGATGTATGGTATGGGTGTGGGAGGCCACAACTTCTAAGGGGTAAGAGACCCGCTGGAGAGATTCTTAAAAGACAAATAAGGTCTTATCAATTCTTAATGGGTATTGTAAATGATGTCCAATCAACCTCCCAAGTTAGTAAAAAGGTTGTTGCAAAGTACAAGGATCATACATAAACCATACTTTGTAATTCTAAAATCTTTCAATCTATTATGGATGTGTGCATTGCATTTAAGTCTAGGATGATATCATTCGATTTGAACCACTTCTAAAGGTTTTTGATTAGTAGGACAGAGATGGGTATTCTTATCCCTCCTGTATTTGCAACTTTGTGAGCCTAGAGCATTACATAAATCCTCCTGAACTAAATGCACATGCCAACACTAACTGATTACAAGCTGCACCCTACGGGTTCCTAAAACACTTTCTTTTAGTTTTAATGATATTGCTTTACTAAGAAACTTTGTCTTTCATGTTATACATAGGGTGTAATATGTGGTCTTGATGTAAAGCACATGTATGAGGGTGGAGGTGGGGACACAAGCAATGAGATAAGATTATTTATATAGGTAGATTGCCCTAATCATATTGTGAGGCTACTATAGTCTGTCTTATAATGTCATACATTTGTACGTTTGTGGTCTCCCATTTTATATGGGAGTATCATTTCGTTGCCCTTAATGGGGACATCTTGCCCATCAAGTGTTTTTGTATCTACACTTCAATTGGTTTTTATCATACATTTAGCCTTCTCTTCTTATCCATTTGTACACTGTGTAGACTTTAGTATTAATTTATTGTGGTGCACTTTAACTAATAAATATGTTCTTATTATTTCACCTTTCTTAAAAAATCTGCCGTTCTGATAGCAAACATTTTTTGACAGCTGCACCATGACCCGAGTCCTCGCAGAGGAGGTCGATGATGCCAAACAAAGCGTTAACACTATGGGGCTCTTCTGCATGGTCTAAGCTTGGGGTGGAATGCCTGCATGCTAGTTATCCACAGCACATTCTGGAGGTGGCGACCACCTACATTGCCTCTATCTGGCAGTTCTCTAAGTGTCAGTGGCAAGAAGTTGAGAGGCTTTTTCATGCCTTCCTATGGTCTGAAGGAAGGCGAAAGGAGACGGATGCACTACATCCCTTGCGAAGAATCAAGGAGGGCTGGGCCTTCCTAACATCAGAAGGCACAAGATTTCACCCCTAGGTAAGTGGCTCTCATGCCTCTTTTCAAGCCCCTCCCCTTGGGTGGAAATTATAATTCACTTTATTGAAACAGGCCTCAAACAGGTCGGTCTAGGTCGAAGGGCACTTGGAAAAATCTCCCATGGTACCACAAGGTTTTTATCTCCGGCTTTCCCCTCAAGATATTGGGTTCGGATCTCATTGTCATAGGTCTAGTGGTGGCTTAGAAGGAATCTCGAGGGGTTCACCTGCAAAAATTTTAGTGTACTACGTGCATTCAAAACAAGGGGTATTTTAATTCCACTTTTGAAATTTTTTTAACAGGTTTACAATAATAGGAGGGGGGTTTTAATTCAACTTTAGAAAAAAATATATTAGTTCATAAGTAAAGAGGGGTCATTCTATTGGGTTGAGATTGGGTTAACAATTTTAGTTGAGGGGTTTTTTAGGGCCTGAGAGGTGATGCTAGCTTAGCAGAATCTATTTTGTGGAGCCAAGCGTTCAAGTGAGAGCCGTTCGCTCTTAACAACCTCCCATGTGCCTTGTATAGGAAAGGTCTGAGGAATTGGGGGGACATCTAGAACCCAAGATCCATGGATTGGGTCCCCCTTGAACAGCTACATATAAGGTTTTGGCTAGATCAAGGTGAATCTGACCTGCTAGCTCTACTGTGATGGAGTGATCTCGGATGACTAGCCAAGTAATTGCATCTCCTCCTCTGAGGGTTGATAGACCTTGCTCATGGGGAGGACAAGCCTTAATCGCCTTTCAGCGAGGATTGTGTATAGATACCTTGAGACAATGTGTCCTTGGTTCGCGACTCTAAACAAGAAATGGCAGGTGAGAAGAGGCCATGTGTGGTGGCAGAATAGGTTCATAGATATTTGGAAATAGTGCAAGGCAGGGAAGGCCAACTTTATGTTGTGGAAGATTACCAATTTCTAGTTGCCCGTCAGAGGGTCGCTTGTGAAACGAATTCCCATTTCCCTAATTCACCCTCTATGCAGTACGGCTATGGAAGCCTTGAAGCATTTGTTTTGGTCTTGTCTGATTATCGAGGAGGTCTGGAGTAGAGTGGAAGCTGCAATCAGAAAGGCAGGGGTCACGTCTCAATTTTATATCAAAGGAAGATGGAGGATGGTGTTGCTTGGGGAAACCTTCAGGCTCCCCTCTACCCTTTTGGCTTCCTGGCAATATGTTCATGCAGTTGTATGCCTCTCCATCTAGGAAATGAGAAACCGCTTGGCATTCAAGGTCCAGATCGCGCTCGACCACAGGGAGTCCTTCATCATAGCTATAGTCAAGGCGAATCTCACGGATCTCGATTTGATGCTAGGGGAGAAATCCCGAGTGATTAGTCACTGTCTCCTCAGTATTGGCTCCTTCGTCTAAGCAGTAGGCTCTATTAGCGTAGGCCGCAAGTGTCCCCCCTTGTAGTTGGCCCAATTTTGCAATTGGTCTTTTCTTTTTGAGGCCTCACCAGTCCCTTAATATATCCGGCATTTTATTTTATTTTTTATTTAAAAAAAAACTAATAAACATGTTGAATTGCGTTAGGATAGAATGGGGCTCAAAGTGGCCTACATGAGACATCGAATTCCGATGTTTTGTGTCTATATGAAACATTGAATTCCATTGGGCTTGGATGTACCCGTTCATCTCACCAATAGGAGAAAGCAAGAATCAAGTTACAATTATTGGTTTTTGATCAGAAAAAGGACCATACGTGCATCCAGCTTCGAGTTTTCGGAGAAAGCTGGAAAGAAGTAGAGGTTGCTGCCCCACAGGACTGCTCTTATTTTGTCATCTGCAGGTTGAGTGCAGGAATGGAATGTGATCCGAAAGCTGAGGTCACTTTCTTTCATGCATCATTCGGAGGCTGATCAGGTTTCTTGTGTTCTTCGATTTGTCTGCTGCTGTCGATCTGGCGGTGGATCAGAATTCAGCTCAAGAGTTCTCGGGAAAATTTGCTGCTGCAAAGAAGATACCACATCGGCCAGACACATGATGCTGGTCTTATTTTATCATCTGCTGTGAATAGAATTGTGAAAGCACCTTGTGGCTGAATAATAAGAGGCAGGGATTCGAGAAGCTTCTCTGTTATTAGATTGAATGGATCGGAGACGACATGCAGCATTCAACAGCGAATCTGCTGGTGAGCTGCTCTTATTTGCTGCCTTCCCATCGGAAAGAATGTTGTGGATGACTGGAGGAGCGGTACAAGAATAGCCCATCTGACAAAGAACAGATTCAACGGAAATATGGCGTTTTCCCTAAAGCGAACTGTACAAGGATGATCGGCAGAACTGTGTCGATCAGAGGACAACATATAAAAGAAAAACGTTGATCAGAAGTCAGATTGTAGAAAAACAACCGGAATTCTGCTCATGCGGGGAGCGCACACATGCCTGAGCAAAGATAGATACTTCCCGGCAATTCAATCTTGGTCCAAGCAACTCGATTGCAGGCTTGATCGATGCAGCCTCTCCAGAGCGCGAGGAATCGGGGGTCCCCCTTGCAAATAGTAGCATACACAACATTGCGATCAGCTGCGAGCAGCAAGGTATGGGCACAGGTGGATATGGCAGTCATAAGCACAATGCCATCGTCCTCCATCACCTCCATCATTTTGCAGGTCTCGTAGATTCTCCTACCCTCCATCGCCTCCCACCTCCCCTTGCTCGCCTCGAACCTCATCAGCACTCCGTCCCATAAATCATACTCGCCTTCCCCCACCTCGCTGTTCAACCTCCATCGCCCTCCTAAAAGCCTCTTCCATACCCCTTCCTTCTCCTGATAGCGCCTCCAGAACCTCACCAGATTGCCCGCCTGTGTCTCCCACCAGCCGTGCACTATCACTGCTCCGTTCACCTCCGCCACACCCTCATACCTCAGCGACGACCACTCCCTCCAGAACATCACCCTCGGCAGTACCTCCCAAAGCCCCTTCTCTATATCGTAGACCTCCGGGCCTGGCTCGCCTTCATCATCCATGGCAGAAGTTAAGACAGTCGAAGTAGACCCGCCCACCACGTATATCTTTCCTCCTATCGCCCTGCAATGGAAGTCTGCCCTTGCCGAATTCATGGATTTGCATCTCAACCATCGCCAATCCCCCCCGCCCAAATCCAGCATGTAAACGTTCGCGCTTACCTCTTCTGTTGCAAGATTTCGACCGCCCATCACGAAAATCTTTCCGTCTACAGACACAATCCCGCAATTGTGCAGAATTGGCAATGGTTTCAGCCATGGAATAGGAGGAAGCAACCTCCACTGCTGCGTTTCCTCTTCGTATATTGATAAAGCGTGAGGCATGGGCATCCCTTCGGAGGCTTTTCTGTTCCCAATAGAGTCTTTTCCTGAATGCTGGTGAACCAGGACCAGCCCAGTTAATACCCGTGCATCACGAGTGAGAACGTCGTACTCCCCTGGATTCGCAAGAACTGCGCGCCAGGCCTTAGAAGCGGCCCTCAAGCGAGGCCTGGTGTGCCATGGAATTCTTGGTAGCAAGCAGCCCAGCACGACACTATTCGGAAGTCCCGGAACAAGCTCGTCGGTTATTGTTCGATCAGGTGCACACATCAGTTAATCTCCCTGTGATGGAATTCGCCAATTGTTTGAATCAGAACTGAACTTATATGCCGCACAGGAGAGGAGCGTCTTCGTCGAGGTTGAAGGATCAATGAATGAGAAGCGAGAGCCCTTTATTGAGCGGTTTTGCACGCTATTCCTTCTCAGATACACTTCTGGAATCGTCAGAAAGGCTTTCTCATAAGCGGGCGTGGCGCAGCAAATGCAGCAAACTTGGGCAATACGAAGACGCGAGCAGGACGAAAGCTTGTGGGTGCAATTAATTCAAGGAAGCGCGGCGATTACCGCTGTCAAAACAAAGAAATTGACAGCAGTTCTCGTGGCGACGAAGCTACAGTTGGACAGCTTGCTTGTGGGAAACTAATTCTAGCGGAGAAAGTTAGATTTGAACGTGCGTGTGTGGAACCCGTAGCCAGGAACCTAGCGATGGAGAAACTTCGACAGGGTTGAGGAGGAAGCGGGAAGGTCGCTCGGGAAGCAAAGCAAAATGCAAGGAGCGAGCGTGCCGGTTGCAGTAACAAAATTTTGCACGAAACTTGCGGTGGTTGAAGTAGTGCCGATGGCAGAAAGTCGTGTATCCAACGCGGAATAAACGTGCGCGAAGATGGAGCCGCACAGCAAACGGAAATTTTGATTGGACTGAATCTGCAAAGATGTATAAAAAGATGCATATTTTGAGCATGGAACTGCAAGTTCTTACAAAAACAAAGAGCATGGAACCACAGCAAACTGAAAATTTTCTACCGCTGGCTGTAAGTTGACGAATGGAACTTTCAACTCGTCGTGTAGATGGTTGCAATCAGGAGCATGAGCGATGATGCAAGCGCGTTTAGTCGATCGAAGCTTTGGACTCCAGATCAGTCCCTACGTAGGAGTGACTGATAGAAATCACATCTTGTGGATGCCACAATTTCCAAGCGTTTAGCCTGCAAACCTAGGTTCCAAAAAACCTCAAGTTTTGCCGTTGAGTCTGGCCAAGTCACGTATCCTGTCCTGTCCTTAAAAACCTTGAAATTTTCCTTACACTATGTAAAACACATGAACATGACCTATAGACATATTTGGTTTGAGTTTCTTCTAAAATTTGTGGGTTTCACACACACTTCTCTTTTATCTCTTCGGAGGATGATTGGAGGAACATGGCCCATTGGATTCAATTTAATCAATCCGAGCCACTAGTGTGAAACCCGTGGCAAGCCACGATGAAAAATAGAGACATTCTGAGTCTTTGTGCATAACCTTTGAGTCCGCAATAATGAGCGTTGGGGCATAGTCTTGCAAGGAATCGTCTCCGAAAGGGTAATCAAACAGGCGAGAGAGAGAGAGTCGCTTTTGAATTTCAATGCTTTTTTTTGTCACCAGTTCAGAGCCTCTGATACCTTTGTCTACATACTGAAGGAAATACTCACGATGGCCATTGTGGTTTCTTTCAGAAGGGGGGCACTTCTCTCTCCCATTGTCATTTAAATTGGTGTTGAGCTTGCAGTCGTATTCTTGGCACCTCAATGGTCTGCAACTAGCTCATCGTAAGTAATGGTTTGGATATTGAGGCTCTCGTGTTGCATGCCATCTGCCTTGTGAGGAGCCTAATCAAGGAACCATGTTCCATTGTTCAACTATAATTCACGCTCCAACAGCCATTCCCATCGTCAGAATCCAATCATGTTCCATCGTCACACATTGTACATGGATCCTAGCTTCAAAATTGAAACACAAATCATTCTCTTGCGCAATTTAGATGTCGAATGCATACAATAGTTGCTCATGGGGCTCTGATTTCCCCAAGTCATCTGCCAGCCAAGATTTGCACACATTTGGAATGCCTCCAATATTGAACAAGTTGCATACCCGATAGCACAATGCGTACCGTTCCAAATTTCCATTAAAGGGAGGTGAGCATCATACTTTTATCCATAGTTGTCTCCTGGGTCTAGCAGCTAGCGATGACTTACCTCATTCAGAGCAGTCGGCTGATTTTGCTTTGAGTCTGCAAAGTAGAGTCTACTCTACACCCATTTAGACATCCGTGTTCATTCAACCTCTTTTTTGCTTTCTGCAGGAAAGCTCACACAACCATGATGGTAACGCTGCTCAGCAGACTTAGAGTCTTGTTACCTTGTGTCAGCCTGTTAGGGCAAGTATCGCGTGTGTGTTAGTGATGGCCATATCCCATCACTATAGCCATGGAGGAAAGGAATTGAAAGGAGGAAAGAATGTGATGGAAGAAGATGTTGAGATATCGAGCTCCACTCGTGATATGCCAGGGTGACCGTTGTGCATTTATGTCACCGACTTGTTAGCTACAGATGCAGTTGGTACACTGCCCATGAACACCTATTTCATTAATTTTGGACTTTTTCTGTTGTTTTTGGACGAAGCCCAAAAATCCTTCCCAAATGAAAACTTTACTTTGTGAAAATATCCTTCCCAAATCAAAATTTTACTTTTTGAAAATATTCTTCCCAAATCAAAAGTTCAGTTTGTGGCACTATCATATTCACATAAAAATATTGTTTTTTCAATCTATACTTTTGCACCAACATGCAAGAATTTGAAATAATCCTATATTTAAAATTCTAGCTATATCTAAGTTATTTGTTAATTTAATTATTTTTAATATTTTTCCTTGACGTTTTTCCTTGACGTGATAAATTTATAAATCCATGAAAAGAGACTTAAATATTTCATGAAAATAACATTGTCACTCGCAATATGCACAAAATTTTTAAAACTTTTAATAAATAGAAAAAAGACATGATGCCATAAGACCCAAGTTTTGTATTGAACCAAAGAGGTATAATAGCAATTATAGCTATTGTTATATTATTACATTGAGAGACGTTGCTCTCAGCTAGAGTTTTTATATCCAAAATGATATAGATTGAACATGTGTTTACAATTTAAATTGTTGCTCTTAAAGAGCCTCAATTCGTTTCATCTGCTTAATTTGACTCCCCATTGTCTTATTGCTCAATGTCACGACAGTCCCTTGCCAGGTTTCATCTGCATAATTTGACTCCCACTTGTCTTGCCAAGCCTTACCCCTTGGGTGCATTAACTTCCCATTGTCTTATTGCTCAATGCGATAGTCCCTTGCCAAGTGCCATCTGCATTAACTCCCTATTGTCTTGCCAAGCCTTGACCCTTGGGTGACATCTAGTGCAAAATATAGGTGCCATCTGCATTAACTCCCACAAGTTGTCTTGCCAAGCCTTGCCCCTTGGGTCCATTGACTCCCCACTGTCTTATTGCTCAATGTGATAGTCCCTTGCCAGGTGCCATCTGCATTAACTCCCTATTGTCTTGGCAAGCCTTGACCCTTGGATGACATCCAGTGCATATTTTGACTCTCATTTGACATAGGAGGTGATGACTCTGATTATAATTGTCTTGGATCGGCTTCTTGCCTAGTACCCAAATAAAATCCTTCAATGGACTTCAATACAAAGCTTTAATCATGGACATTCTTCATTTGCGTTGTCTTCTTCTACTTCCTCCATGGTGAACATCCTTAAAAATTCGTGTATATGCAAAATAGTTTGCTGTGGTATTTTTAGTTTTCCTTCTAGCTCATATCCCATGCACTTCTTTGATTTCTTTGCCCTTGAATGCCAAGACACTATGATTGTCTCCGTCGAAACTTGAGAGTCCGCTTCATCATTTGGGACCCACTCCTTCATTATACAATTAGTATACAATGTGTTGTTATCCATATTCTCCTTCCTGCCCTTTGGCTCATACCATACCACTGTCAATGTTGTAGCTCTCCCTTGGTCATCTTTTTGCACATCAACTACTTTTGCAACCCAAAACTTCACATTCTCATATTCATCATCCGATGGCCGAGCCATCTACAAAACAATCGATCTCTATATCTACTTGTGGCATAAACTCTCTCTTCTTCAGTCCACAATATGGATGTGGGAGTAATGATACAAATCCATTTTCAAAGACTGGAGCTAGGCGCAAATCGTTATGAACATTTGGCCAAAACATATTGCATTCTTCCTTGACATCCTTTGAGCCTTGCATTCTCTCAAGGTCCTTTATTAAATTTCGTGTCTTGTTAATTACAGTGGTAGTGTGTTCTCTCCAAGTAGGCTTCGAATCAGGATATCTCCGAAGCATTTCCTCTTTGTATGTAATAAATGCTTTTAATCCTTCTATTTCACAGTTAGACCTCTCATTGAATTCTTGTATAGGAGCCCATGTTGGATAACTTTCCTTGCTGGGAATTGAAGTTAAGAGACTGTAAGGTTCTTCAGGTTCCCATTTTGTATCATGAGAATACTATTGCCATTGCATTACAGGTTTTTCATTTTTAAAAAAAAAATGAAAGGAGTGTGGATTGGTATGACCTGTCAATGCATCACCACCCGTTTGTATGAAAGGTAGAATGAAGCTCTTCCAATCATACATTCTTTCAAGCCTCTCACATACTGTACTTTCCTTATGACCACCAACTTGCTTGCCACATCTTCTTACCAAGTCATCTATTGTCTCCACATCCTTACATTTAAGCTCCCTTGAGACTGTGCTAAAAACTTGACCGATATCCTCATGTGTATGCCCAACATACAAAAATCCACATTCGACCTCATTGAAGATTCGATGAGCAACTAGCATGGAGCAGAATGCAAACATGAGTACATTCTTATTTTCTCGCCAGCAATTATCAACTTGTATTCTCAAAGTCGGTGGTAGGCGACCTTTTTCTGCATGTATATTGCGAATTGCCTCATGTTACAACTTGATTGCTATCATGTAGATGCAAGGAATCAATCCATATATCTACAAAGAACTTAATTCCATGCACTAACACTCCACATAGATGTGTCTTTAGAAAGTGCTTTCCTTGTAATTTAGGTGGAGTGGCAACAAAACGAGGAAATGTTGTTGTATTCTGATCCATGCCATCTACAATAAGGCACATTTAGTCATCGGGATGCGAAATAGCTTGCTCCTTCCAACATGCATATTTTTGTTTGGAATGTTGAATAAGGTCATGATGAGATTTTCAGTTTTTTTTGTATAATTCCCTTTGATTTGGACATGTTGCACTCTCAATCGCTCGCTTTAAATCATCACAAACATTGGACTTTGACATTTTTTGCGTCCTTGGGATTTTAAATATAGGCCTTGAACGCACGTGATATAAATGAGCATCTATTTATGGTGCAGCACATGACCAATTCTGTGACAAGTGCACAAGAAAGAAATGATGTGTGGTATGTTGACTGAGGTACGTCAAACCACATGACAGGTCATGTAGAATGGATGCAGGATGCAAGGAAAATGGAAATATGAGGATTTGTGGAGACTGGTGATGATATCGCACATCCTATTGTGCATATTGTTAAAATTCCTTTGTCTATGCAGGACTCAGGGGGGTCACTCATCATATGTAACCCTATCACGTGAGTTCAAAAGAAGGATATTTTTTATTCCTAAAATTTATAGAAATAAATATACATAAGGGACTATTTAAAGTAGTTTTGGAAAAAATTTACAGATTTGTATAGAAAAGGGGTACATTTTATTAATGAAAAATTTTACAGATAAGGGATTTTAAATATAGGCCTTGAACGCACGTGATATATGTTGGATTCCCTCCTTTCTCCTATACTTAGCGATAGCAGAAAGACAATAGCCGATGTTTGTAAATGGTTTAATTCCATAGAAATTTTAAGTAACTGTGAAATTTAATTCCATAGACTTATGTGTTTTCTAAAGTAACTCTAATAGACAAGAAACGAAACTACAGTTCCACAAAGACTTTTTAGTTCTCTAATGTAAAGTTGTAATAGACAAGAGAGACAAAGATGACATCTTCTCGGTTGAGCTAATGGAAGGTGTTTTTTAACACCATATGGCTTTGAGTTATATGATCTACTTCTTGTACAAATGTGTCATGCTTTTTTTTAAATGTACTCTAGTTTTTTTTCTGATTTGATTTTTTAAAATCTTACTTTTTGTCTCTTTTAACAACATGAAGTCCTCTTTTTTTAATGTACTCTAGTTTTAATAACATGTCACGTCATTTTTTCTAATTTGCTTTTTAAAAATCTTACTTTTTGACTCAAAGTTTTGTTTTATAAGAGCCTCTTTTTTTGAAATGCTTTATCCAAAATTATCTCACAAAACAAATTTGGACAGTACACTAGTCCAAAATTAATGAAATAGGTGTTCATGAATAATAGCTGGATGACAGCTATCCTTATGTACTCTAGTTCGTGGCTTAATTAGTATGCCACCTTAGTTAGCTGAGTTTGGTTTGAGACCCACATATAGGGTTCTTCTATTTCTTTGTACAAGATTTCTTTTGGCTTTCACAACTAAGAAGAGGAAAACTGTTTTCAGCCTCCACCTTTGTGTGTATTTCCCCATTGTGTATGTGAGAAAGCCACAAGTGAGACTCCTTCCTTCTCTCCCACTATCTTCACATGGTATCAGAGCCTGGTTCGTGGTAAGGAGCTCAAGAAAGCAAACCAAGTTCACAGTGTTCTGGTAAGAGGACAAGTGTTGATTTCCTTTTTCGAGTTTCCTTTTTCGAGTTTGGGAGCAAATCTCTGTAGGTAGCACAGCTGGAAAGTGCGAGAGTGCATTGTCTCAGATTGAGACGCCCTTTGCGGTGTGGTGAGAGGGCAATGTGCTGGGAGTTACAGAATCATCCTTATTGCCTGTTGATGCAAAATCGTCACTAGGAAGTGACTGTGTGGTCAAATACCACTTTCATCAGATTTGCCGATTTGCACGTGAGGTAGAAGCTGTGTTTTTTGCAATGACATAATATTTTATGGTGTTTTGTAATGGCGTCTGATTCTCTTTCATAGATTGTCACTGAAAAGCTTGACAAGAACAACTTCCAAGCATGGAAGTTTAGAGTGACGAATTTTCTTATGGGAAAAGGCTATTGGGAGTTCATTACAGGAAATGAAGAAGAACCAGTTCTTCCTAATGTTCCCAATCAACAAGAAATGAAAGCATTTAAAGGATGGCATGAGAGAGCCAGAAAAGTTATGTACTGGCTGTCTATCAGTATTTCAGATTCTATGATTGTGCATATTTAAGATGCAAGTACGCCAAAGGAGGCATGGGATACTTTGGCAAAAATGTATAGCACAAATACACAAGCCAGGAAAATGCAGCTCAAGCAGGAGTTGCACAATGTGTAGAGATAAAATATGAGCATCAATGACTACCAGGTGAAGAAAATTGCAGATGCACTTGCTTCCATTGGGTCACCAGTGGAAGATGATGATCTAGTTTCTGTGACCTTGAATGGTCTAGGAAAGGATTATGCACAGTTTCAAACATCCATTGCCGTCCATGAAAAATTTCCTGATTTTGAGTTGTTTGCTCTTCTAATTTCTAAAGAGCAAAGAAATGGTGGTGCATCTTCTTCAGGAGAAACTTCAAAAGAAATTGTCTTCTACTCAAATGCTGGAAGAGGTAGAGGCAGAGGTAGAGGAGGCCGATCTGGAGGCCATGATAGAAATCAGAATATGCAGCAAACTCAAGAAAACCAGTCCTTTAGAGGAGGACGTGGTAACTCTAGAGGCAGGGGGAGCCAAAGAGGTCGTGGTGGATGGTAGAGAGGCCAAAATGCAAATAGCAATGTTGAATGCTACGACTGTGGTAAAATGGGTCATATGGCTAAAGACTACTACAAAAAGCAGAATGACATTATGAATGGAAAATTGTAGCAAGGCAATTATGCATCTTCTAGTAGACAGGGTGATGACAGAAATGAGCATCTATTTATGGTGCAGCACATGACCAATTCTGTGACAAGTGCAGCAGAAAGAAATGATGTGTGGTATGTTGACTGAGGTACGTCAAACCACATGACAGGTCATGTAGAATGGATGCAGGATGCAAGGAAAATGGAAAGACGAGGATTTGTGGAGACTGGTGATGATATCGCACATCCTATTGTGCAAATTGTTAAAATTCCTTTGTCTATGCAGGACTCAGGGGGGTCACTCATCATATGTAACCCTATCACGTGAGTTCAAAAGAAGGATATTTTTTATTCCTAAAATTTACAGAAATAAATATACATAAGGGACTATTTAAAGTAGTTTTGGAAAAAATTTACAGATTTGTATAGAAAAGGGGTACATTTTATTAATAAAAAATTTTACAGATAAGGGATTTTAAATATAGGCCTTGAACGCACGTGATATCGACCTCATTGAAGATTCGATGAGCAACTAGCATGGAGCAGAATGCAAACATGAGTACATTCTTATTTTCTCGCCAGCAATTATCAACTTGTATTCTCAAAGTCGGTGGTAGGCGACCTTTTTCTGCATGTATATTGCGAATTGCCTCATGTTACAACTTGATTGCTATCATGTAGATGCAAGGAATCAATCCATATATCTACAAAGAACTTAATTCCATGCACTAACACTCCACATAGATGTGTCTTTAGAAAGTGCTTTCCTTGTAATTTAGGTGGAGTGGCAACAAAACGAGGAAATGTTGTTGTATTCTGATCCATGCCATCTACAATAAGGCACATGTAGTCATCGGGATGCGAAATAGCTTGCTCCTTCCAAAATGCATATTTTTGTTTGGAATGTTGAATAAGGTCATGATGAGATTTTCAGTTTTTTTTGTATAATTCCCTTTGATTTGGACATGTTGCACTCTCAATCGCTCGCTTTAAATCATCACAAACATTGGACTTTGACATTTTTTGCCTCCTTGGGATTTTAACATATCCAAAGTTCTTCTTCCAAAGAGTATACAAAGTATGAGAAGAAGCTACGGCATCCCCTCTTTGCCTTTGCTTTTCTGCAATCGAGTCAAATACTTCGAGCTTTGTCAAGCCCATTGGAAGGTGCATTTCAATGATCGCATCACCATTAGGGAGTTTGGTAGATATATGGGGTTGAGGTAAAGCATTTTCATGTATGAAGTCTTGCAAAATTTCTATTGCCCTGACAGTTGAGATTCTTGATTTGGACCTTCCTCTATTACCATGAATGCTAAATTTGTTGCCGCCCTTTGCCTTGGTGACTAAATCCCAATATGTACCATGGGATAATCCAGTAATATTGTGATATGCCTTATTGCAAATCCTTTTTCCATTTACCAGAGGTTTTACCTTTTGTCTTGAACTTAGCCTTTTATTGCCATTCTGAAGAAAGCAAGAGACACTTGTGAGAAGGTATTCATTTCTTTCGCTTCCTCTTCTTTACCACACATGTCCTCTACATTCCCTGATGTCTGCAAGATCAATGAAGCGCATAAATCTTTGCTTGCAACATAGATATCCCAATGCATTTAACATGTTCTCCTCCTTCATTACTCTCTTCCTCTTTGGTTGCTTTTGTGGATCTGCCTGGATTCGTTTCTCTTCATGCATATGCATGACCGTTTTCGTTCCTCATGCACGTTGTTATCTGTATTTATGCACTTCTTCTCCTCACATTTGTTTGTAACCAAGCATCCATGATTGGTCGTTGCATGCTTATCCATATCACAATCAAAGTTAAATATTGAATAATCCTCTGTTGATCTCATCCTCGTTTTTAACATACTCTTAGGACCATTCAATGAATTCAATATTCTACGAGAGTATTGAGAACCTTGAAACTCTTCCGCTCCTGAGAGAACATCACTCATTGGGACATCTTGCATGGTTTTCACAAATCCACAAGCTTGATTGATACCAGGTTTGTTAATATGCATGAACTCATCCACACTTGACAAGACATTGCTATTGAAACCTTTGCCCTTCTCACTGTGCAAGAATTCATCCACCCTAGATAAGGCTTCGCTTCTAAAATCATTTTGTTTCTCAGAACCAATGAACTCATCCACTCCAGATAAGATGTCACTTCTATAATTGAGTATATTGAAATCATCCACATTTGAAGTGATAGAGCCTGGCACATGGGCACGCTTTTTAGGTCCTTTGATATTGTAGTATACCTTGTCTTTATCATTGAAAACCACGTGCCTCTTTCTCATGTTTAAAAATTGCATGCTCCATCTCATATTCTTGCCTACCTCATAGTAGGGATTACATAAGGATGTTATGTTATCAACCATACCATCATCAGTGACTTTTAGAATCCTCATCTGTGCAAATGACCATTACTCCACTTGTTCAAATCCCAATACTTCACTTCTGCTATAGTCTTATTTGCAAATGATCTCATTTGTAAAATGTCCCCTATGGTAAAATCCAAGGTGGTGCACTTTGTATTCTTGATAATGTCTGTTGCATAAGTCTCATCTTTGTCCCATGCTATAAATGATTTGTTGGATGTATTGTAGGGCATAAAATCTCCAAGTGTTTCCATATCTCCACATTTATACTTTAGCTCATCATGTGCGCTAAGAATCTTTGATACAGTAACTGCCACCTTATCTTCGCCAAGTCTTCGAAAGTGGCAAACTAAATTGGGATCACTACCATGGATTGTAGCAAATGCAACTACTTCTCTTTTGCTACATAAAATCACATCCATCCCTGGAACAAAATCTATAGCCATCTCCTTTGTGAGAGTCCTTCGCAAGCAAGCTGCAGTAGCAACAATTACATAAATATTAGTCTCTTTTTAATAATCTACTCATTTATTATAATTTTTAATTAGTACTTAATTTATTGGTGGGAGAAGTTATCCGATCAAGTATTCATCAGATGGACACACCAAGTTATCCTTTGCATGGTCGATCGAGCATTAAATACTATTTTTGCTCTAGTGTCATGCACATCTGTAAAAAAACACGAGCCTGCTAGGTATGTTATCCAATCAAGCACTTATGGGATGGGTGTGCCACTTTGCACAAAATATACAAAGCGTTTCATATATGCTCAATCCTCATATTTCGGAAGTGCTTAGCAACAAAGAAGAAACCATAGAGGATGTTTGCAAGTGGTTGAAGCACGTTCCTATGAATGATGCGCGAGTTTATTTTACAGCATATTATGAGAAGTAAGCATCAAACCCTACTTGTTTTTTCTATTGCATTGCTAGAATTGTCTCAAACATAGTAATTATTCTTTATTGATAATGCAACTCACATTGCAGTCTGGTAGTCGTGGACATCTTTGCAAAGAAGTGCTTCTTTGCCAACTCAATGACATCTGTCCATGGCACTGTGTTAGAGTAAGTATAGACTACACTTGTTGTCACTTCTTGACATGTAGGTTGATATGCAATGCACATATTTACTGTTGTTATATGTTTTGATGTGCAGATCAGCTCGAAAGTTAGTAGGTGCTATCGACACAGTAATGCAGCAATGTGACTTGGCACAACAAATAGAGTATATAACATGTCAGGTATCACATCAAGAGAATAGCCACATCTATAATTGTGGATGGAGGGTGGGCTACAATTGCTTTTTGGTACTTGGTCAAATTTTTTAGATACAAAATGACACCACACTATCAACATATACCGATTTGCATCTCTATGCATTTATAACATGTACCATTCGAGCAATCATTAAGGGCAACATTATGGACCCTCCCACAAGGCAAATAGATAATGGCTCAGAGGAGTGCAAAATGAATGTTGTCAAAGAGTCAAAGGGGATAGAAGACCTCAACTCTACAAACATGGCTTCATTGGAAGAATTGGGAAGCTCTTTTAATGTTAGGGTTATGATTCAACATAGACCTCAATATCTTGAATTTGGGGGAGAGGAGATTTCAATCCTCTCTAGAGCTTCAAATGAGGTCAATAACAATGTTATGATGGCCATTCTCAGGTTTGATACAAACTTTTTCTCTGCTTGATAATTCAATATTTTGATTAAATCTAATAAGCTAATATTCATTTATTTGTTGGTGCAATATAGTTATCTCACGATTTGGTAGAGCCGTACAAAACCGTGTGTATATGTTGGATTCCCTCCTTTCTCCTATACTTAGCGATAGCAGAAAGAGAATAGCCGATGTTTGTAAATGGTTTAATTCCATAGAAATTTTAAGTAACTGTGAAATTTAATTCCATAGACTTATGTGTTTTCTAAAGTAACTCTAATAGACAAGAAACGAAACTACAGTTCCACAAAGACTTTTTAGTTCTCTAATGTAAAGTTGTAATAGACAAGAGAGACAAAGATGACATCTTCTCGGCTGAGCTAATGGAAGGTGTTTTTTAACACCATATGGCTTTGAGTTATATGATCTACTTCTTGTACAAATGTGTCATGCTTTTTTTTAAATGTACTCTAGTTTTTTTTCTGATTTGATTTTTTAAAATCTTACTTTTTGTCTCTTTTAACAACATGAAGTCCTCTTTTTTTAATGTACTCTAGTTTTAATAACATGTCACGTCATTTTTTCTAATTTGCTTTTTAAAAATCTTACTTTTTGACTCAAAGTTTTGTTTTATAAGAGCCTCTTTTTTTGAAATGCTTTATCCAAAATTATCTCACAAAACAAATTTGGACAGTACACTAGTCCAAAATTAATGAAATAGGTGTTCATGAAAAATAGCTGGATGACAGCTATCCTTATGTACTCTAGTTCGTGGCTTAATTAGTATGCCACCTTAGTTAGCTGAGTTTGGTTTGAGACCCACATATAGGGTTCTTCTATTTCTTTGTACAAGATTTCTTTTGGCTTTCACAACTAAGAAGAGGAAAACTGTTTTCAGCCTCCACCTTTGTGTGTATTTCCCCATTGTGTATGTGAGAAAGCCACAAGTGAGACTCCTTCCTTCTCTCCCACTATCTTCACATGGTATCAGAGCCTGGTTCGTGGTAAGGAGCTCAAGAAAGCAAACCAAGTTCACAGTGTTCTGGTAAGAGGACAAGTGTTGATTTCCTTTTTCGAGTTTCCTTTTTCGAGTTTGGGAGCAAATCTCTGTAGGTAGCACAGCTGGAAAGTGCGAGAGTGCATTGTCTCAGATTGAGACGCCCGTTGTGGTGTGGTGAGAGGGCAATGTGCTGGGAGTTACAGAATCATCCTTATTGCCTGTTGATGCAAAATCGTCACTAGGAAGTGACTGTGTGGTCAAATACCACTTTCATCAGATTTGCCGATTTGCACGTGAGGTAGAAGCTGTGTTTTTTGCAATGACATAATATTTTGTAGTGTTTTGTAATGGCGTCTGATTCTCTTTCATAGATTGTCACTGAAAAGCTTGACAAGAACAACTTCCAAGCATGGAAGTTTAGAGTGACGAATTTTCTTATGGGAAAAGGCTATTGGGAGTTCATTACAGGAAATGAAGAAGAACCAGTTCTTCCTAATGTTCCCAATCAACAAGAAATGAAAGCATTTAAAGGATGGCATGAGAGAGCCAGAAAAGTTATGTACTGGCTGTCTATCAGTATTTCAGATTCTATGATTGTGCATATTTAAGATGCAAGTATGCCAAAGGAGGCATGGGATACTTTGGCAAAAATGTATAGCACAAATACACAAGCCAGGAAAATGCAGCTCAAGCAGGAGTTGCACAATGTGTAGAGAGAAAATATGAGCATCAATGACTACCAGGTGAAGAAAATTGCAGATGCACTTGCTTCCATTGGGTCACCAGTGGAAGATGATGATCTAGTTTCTGTGACCTTGAATGGTCTAGGAAAGGATTATGCACAGTTTCAAACATCCATTGCCGTCCATGAAAAATTTCCTGATTTTGAGTTGTTTGCTCTTCTAATTTCTAAAGAGCAAAGAAATGGTGGTGCATCTTCTTCAGGAGAAACTTCAAAAGAAATTGTCTTCTACTCAAATGCTGGAAGAGGTAGAGGCAGAGGTAGAGGAGGCCAATCTGGAGGCCATGATAGAAATCAGAATATGCAGCAAACTCAAGAAAACCAGTCCTTTAGAGGAGGACGTGGTAACTCTAGAGGTAGGGGGAGCCAAAGAGGTCGTGGTGGATGGCAGAGAGGCCAAAATGCAAATAGCAATGTTGAATGCTACGACTGTGGTAAAATGGGTCATATGGCTAAAGACTACTACAAAAAGCAGAATGACATTATGAATGGAAAATTGTAGCAAGGCAATTATGCATCTTCTAGTAGACAGGGTGATGACAGAAATGAGCATCTATTTATGGTGCAGCACATGACCAATTCTGTGACAAGTGCAGAAGAAAGAAATGATGTGTGGTATGTTGACTGAGGTACGTCAAACCACATGACAGGTCATGTAGAATGGATGCAGGATGCAAGGAAAATGGAAAGACGAGGATTTGTGGAGACTGGTGATGATATCGCACATCCTATTGTGCAAATTGTTAAAATTCCTTTGTCTATGCAGGACTCAGGGGGGTCACTCATCATATGTAACCCTATCACGTGAGTTCAAAAGAAGGATATTTTTTATTCCTAAAATTTACAGAAATAAATATACATAAGGGACTATTTAAAGTAGTTTTGGAAAAAATTTACAGATTTGTATAGAAAAGGGGTACATTTTATTAATGAAAAATTTTACAGATAAGGGATTTTATATATAGGCCTTGAACGCACGTGATATCGACCTCATTGAAGATTCGATGAGCAACTAGCATGGAGCAGAATGCAAACATGAGTACATTCTTATTTTCTCGCCAGCAATTATCAACTTGTATTCTCAAAGTCGGTGGTAGGCGACCTTTTTCTGCATGTATATTGCGAATTGCCTCATGTTACAACTTGATTGCTATCATGTAGATGCAAGGAATCAATCCATATATCTACAAAGAACTTAATTCCATGCACTAACACTCCACATAGATGTGTCTTTAGAAAGTGCTTTCCTTGTAATTTAGGTGGAGTGGCAACAAAACGAGGAAATGTTGTTGTATTCTGATCCATGCCATCTACAATAAGGCACATGTAGTCATCGGGATGCGAAATAGCTTGCTCCTTCCAAAATGCATATTTTTGTTTGGAATGTTGAATAAGGTCATGATGAGATTTTCAGTTTTTTTTGTATAATTCCCTTTGATTTGGACATGTTGCACTCTCAATCGCTCGCTTTAAATCATCACAAACATTGGACTTTGACATTTTTTGCCTCCTTGGGATTTTAACATATCCAAAGTTCTTCTTCCAAAGAGTATACAAAGTATGAGAAGAAGCTACGGCATCCCCTCTTTGCCTTTGCTTTTCTGCAATCGAGTCAAATACTTCGAGCTTTGTCAAGCCCATTGGAAGGTGCATTTCAATGATCGCATCACCGTTAGGGAGTTTGGTAGATATATGGGGTTGAGGTAAAGCATTTTCATGTATGAAGTCTTGCAAAATTTCTATTGCCCTGACAGTTGAGATTCTTGATTTGGACCTTCCTCTATTACCATGAATGCTAAATTTGTTGCCGCCCTTTGCCTTGGTGACTAAATCCCAATATGTACCATGGGATAATCCAGTAATATTGTGATATGCCTTATTGCAAATCCTTTTTCCATTTACCAGAGGTTTTACCTTTTGTCTTGAACTTAGCCTTTTATTGCCATTCTGAAGAAAGCAAGAGACACTTGTGAGAAGGTATTCATTTCTTTCGCTTCCTCTTCTTTACCACACATGTCCTCTACATTCCCTGATGTCTGCAAGATCAATGAAGCGCATAAATCTTTGCTTGCAACATAGATATCCCAATGCATTTAACATGTTCTCCTCCTTCATTACTCTCTTCCTCTTTGGTTGCTTTTGTGGATCTGCCTGGATTCGTTTCTCTTCATGCATATGCATGACCGTTTTCGTTCCTCATGCACGTTGTTATCTGTATTTATGCACTTCTTCTCCTCACATTTGTTTGTAACCAAGCATCCATGATTGGTCGTTGCATGCTTATCCATATCACAATCAAAGTTAAATATTGAATAATCCTCTGTTGATCTCATCCTCGTTTTTAACATACTCTTAGGACCATTCAATGAATTCAATATTCTACGAGAGTATTGAGAACCTTGAAACTCTTCCGCTCCTGAGAGAACATCACTCATTGGGACATCTTGCATGGTTTTCACAAATCCACAAGCTTGATTGATACCAGGTTTGTTAATATGCATGAACTCATCCACACTTGACAAGACATTGCTATTGAAACCTTTGCCCTTCTCACTGTGCAAGAATTCATCCACCCTAGATAAGGCTTCGCTTCTAAAATCATTTTGTTTCTCAGAACCAATGAACTCATCCACTCCAGATAAGATGTCACTTCTATAATTGAGTATATTGAAATCATCCACATTTGAAGTGATAGAGCCTGGCACATGGGCACGCTTTTTAGGTCCTTTGATATTGTAGTATACCTTGTCTTTATCATTGAAAACCACGTGCCTCTTTCTCATGTTTAAAAATTGCATGCTCCATCTCATATTCTTGCCTACCTCATAGTAGGGATTACATAAGGATGTTATGTTATCAACCATACCATCATCAGTGACTTTTAGAATCCTCATCTGTGCAAATGACCATTACTCCACTTGTTCAAATCCCAATACTTCACTTCTGCTATAGTCTTATTTGCAAATGATCTCATTTGTAAAATGTCCCCTATGGTAAAATCCAAGGTGGTGCACTTTGTATTCTTGATAATGTCTGTTGCATAAGTCTCATCTTTGTCCCATGCTATAAATGATTTGTTGGATGTATTGTAGGGCATAAAATCTCCAAGTGTTTCCATATCTCCACATTTATACTTTAGCTCATCATGTGCGCTAAGAATCTTTGATACAGTAACTGCCACCTTATCTTCGCCAAGTCTTCGAAAGTGGCAAACTAAATTGGGATCACTACCATGGATTGTAGCAAATGCAACTACTTCTCTTTTGCTACATAAAATCACATCCATCCCTGGAACAAAATCTATAGCCATCTCCTTTGTGAGAGTCCTTCGCAAGCAAGCTGCAGTAGCAACAATTACATAAATATTAGTCTCTTTTTAATAATCTACTCATTTATTATAATTTTTAATTAGTACTTAATTTATTGGTGGGAGAAGTTATCCGATCAAGTATTCATCAGATGGACACACCAAGTTATCCTTTGCATGGTCGATCGAGCATTAAATACTATTTTTGCTCTAGTGTCATGCACATCTGTAAAAAAACACGAGCCTGCTAGGTATGTTATCCAATCAAGCACTTATGGGATGGGTGTGCCACTTTGCACAAAATATACAAAGCGTTTCATATATGCTCAATCCTCATATTTCGGAAGTGCTTAGCAACAAAGAAGAAACCATAGAGGATGTTTGCAAGTGGTTGAAGCACGTTCCTATGAATGATGCGCGAGTTTATTTTACAGCATATTATGAGAAGTAAGCATCAAACCCTACTTGTTTTTTCTATTGCATTGCTAGAATTGTCTCAAACATAGTAATTATTCTTTATTGATAATGCAACTCACATTGCAGTCTGGTAGTCGTGGACATCTTTGCAAAGAAGTGCTTCTTTGCCAACTCAATGACATCTGTCCATGGCACTGTGTTAGAGTAAGTATAGACTACACTTGTTGTCACTTCTTGACATGTAGGTTGATATGCAATGCACATATTTACTGTTGTTATATGTTTTGATGTGCAGATCAGCTCGAAAGTTAGTAGGTGCTATCGACACAGTAATGCAGCAATGTGACTTGGCACAACAAATAGAGTATATAACATTTCAGGTATCACATCAAGAGAATAGCCACATCTATAATTGTGGATGGAGGGTGGGCTACAATTGCTTTTTGGTACTTGGTCAAATTTTTTAGATACAAAATGACACCACACTATCAACATATACCGATTTGCATCTCTATGCATTTATAACATGTACCATTCGAGCAATCATTAAGGGCAACATTATGGACCCTCCCACAAGGCAAATAGATAATGGCTCAGAGGAGTGCAAAATGAATGTTGTCAAAGAGTCAAAGGGGATAGAAGACCTCAACTCTACAAACATGGCTTCATTGGAAGAATTGGGAAGCTCTTTTAATGTTAGGGTTATGATTCAACATAGACCTCAATATCTTGAATTTGGGGGAGAGGAGATTTCAATCCTCTCTAGAGCTTCAAATGAGGTCAATAACAATGTTATGATGGCCATTCTCAGGTTTGATACAAACTTTTTCTCTGCTTGATAATTCAATATTTTGATTAAATCTAATAAGCTAATATTCATTTATTTGTTGGTGCAATATAGTTATCTCACGATTTGGTAGAGCCGTACAAAACCGTGTGTATATGTTGGATTCCCTCCTTTCTCCTATACTTAGCGATAGCAGAAAGAGAATAGCCGATGTTTGTAAATGGTTTAATTCCATAGAAATTTTAAGTAACTGTGAAATTTAATTCCATAGACTTATGTGTTTTCTAAAGTAACTCTAATAGACAAGAAACGAAACTACAGTTCCACAAAGACTTTTTAGTTCTCTAATGTAAAGTTGTAATAGACAAGAGAGACAAAGATGACATCTTCTCGGCTGAGCTAATGGAAGGTGTTTTTTAACACCATATGGCTTTGAGTTATATGATCTACTTCTTGTACAAATGTGTCATGCTTTTTTTTAAATGTACTCTAGTTTTTTTTCTGATTTGATTTTTTAAAATCTTACTTTTTGTCTCTTTTAACAACATGAAGTCCTCTTTTTTTAATGTACTCTAGTTTTAATAACATGTCACGTCATTTTTTCTAATTTGCTTTTTAAAAATCTTACTTTTTGACTCAAAGTTTTGTTTTATAAGAGCCTCTTTTTTTGAAATGCTTTATCCAAAATTATCTCACAAAACAAATTTGGACAGTACACTAGTCCAAAATTAATGAAATAGGTGTTCATGAAAAATAGCTGGATGACAGCTATCCTTATGTACTCTAGTTCGTGGCTTAATTAGTATGCCACCTTAGTTAGCTGAGTTTGGTTTGAGACCCACATATAGGGTTCTTCTATTTCTTTGTACAAGATTTCTTTTGGCTTTCACAACTAAGAAGAGGAAAACTGTTTTCAGCCTCCACCTTTGTGTGTATTTCCCCATTGTGTATGTGAGAAAGCCACAAGTGAGACTCCTTCCTTCTCTCCCACTATCTTCACATGGTATCAGAGCCTGGTTCGTGGTAAGGAGCTCAAGAAAGCAAACCAAGTTCACAGTGTTCTGGTAAGAGGACAAGTGTTGATTTCCTTTTTCGAGTTTCCTTTTTCGAGTTTGGGAGCAAATCTCTGTAGGTAGCACAGCTGGAAAGTGCGAGAGTGCATTGTCTCAGATTGAGACGCCTGTTGTGGTGTGGTGAGAGGGCAATGTGCTGGGAGTTACAGAATCATCCTTATTGCCTGTTGATGCAAAATCGTCACTAGGAAGTGACTGTGTGGTCAAATACCACTTTCATCAGATTTGCCGATTTGCACGTGAGGTAGAAGCTGTGTTTTTTGCAATGACATAATATTTTGTAGTGTTTTGTAATGGCGTCTGATTCTCTTTCATAGATTGTCACTGAAAAGCTTGACAAGAACAACTTCCAAGCATGGAAGTTTAGAGTGACGAATTTTCTTATGGGAAAAGGCTATTGGGAGTTCATTACAGGAAATGAAGAAGAACCAGTTCTTCCTAATGTTCCCAATCAACAAGAAATGAAAGCATTTAAAGGATGGCATGAGAGAGCCAGAAAAGTTATGTACTGGCTGTCTATCAGTATTTCAGATTCTATGATTGTGCATATTTAAGATGCAAGTACGCCAAAGGAGGCATGGGATACTTTGGCAAAAATGTATAGCACAAATACACAAGCCAGGAAAATGCAGCTCAAGCAGGAGTTGCACAATGTGTAGAGAGAAAATATGAGCATCAATGACTACCAGGTGAAGAAAATTGCAGATGCACTTGCTTCCATTGGGTCACCAGTGGAAGATGATGATCTAGTTTCTGTGACCTTGAATGGTCTAGGAAAGGATTATGCACAGTTTCAAACATCCATTGCCGTCCATGAAAAATTTCCTGATTTTGAGTTGTTTGCTCTTCTAATTTCTAAAGAGCAAAGAAATGGTGGTGCATCTTCTTCAGGAGAAACTTCAAAAGAAATTGTCTTCTACTCAAATGCTGGAAGAGGTAGAGGCAGAGGTAGAGGAGGCCAATCTGGAGGCCATGATAGAAATCAGAATATGCAGCAAACTCAAGAAAACCAGTCCTTTAGAGGAGGACGTGGTAACTCTAGAGGTAGGGGGAGCCAAAGAGGTCGTGGTGGATGGCAGAGAGGCCAAAATGCAAATAGCAATGTTGAATGCTACGACTGTGGTAAAATGGGTCATATGGCTAAAGACTACTACAAAAAGCAGAATGACATTATGAATGGAAAATTGTAGCAAGGCAATTATGCATCTTCTAGTAGACAGGGTGATGACAGAAATGAGCATCTATTTATGGTGCAGCACATGACCAATTCTGTGACAAGTGCAGAAGAAAGAAATGATGTGTGGTATGTTGACTGAGGTACGTCAAACCACATGACAGGTCATGTAGAATGGATGCAGGATGCAAGGAAAATGGAAAGACGAGGATTTGTGGAGACTGGTGATGATATCGCACATCCTATTGTGCAAATTGTTAAAATTCCTTTGTCTATGCAGGACTCAGGGGGGTCACTCATCATATGTAACCCTATCACGTGAGTTCAAAAGAAGGATATTTTTTATTCCTAAAATTTACAGAAATAAATATACATAAGGGACTATTTAAAGTAGTTTTGGAAAAAATTTACAGATTTGTATAGAAAAGGGGTACATTTTATTAATGAAAAATTTTACAGATAAGGGATTTTATATATAGGCCTTGAACGCACGTGATATCGACCTCATTGAAGATTCGATGAGCAACTAGCATGGAGCAGAATGCAAACATGAGTACATTCTTATTTTCTCGCCAGCAATTATCAACTTGTATTCTCAAAGTCGGTGGTAGGCGACCTTTTTCTGCATGTATATTGCGAATTGCCTCATGTTACAACTTGATTGCTATCATGTAGATGCAAGGAATCAATCCATATATCTACAAAGAACTTAATTCCATGCACTAACACTCCACATAGATGTGTCTTTAGAAAGTGCTTTCCTTGTAATTTAGGTGGAGTGGCAACAAAACGAGGAAATGTTGTTGTATTCTGATCCATGCCATCTACAATAAGGCACATGTAGTCATCGGGATGCGAAATAGCTTGCTCCTTCCAAAATGCATATTTTTGTTTGGAATGTTGAATAAGGTCATGATGAGATTTTCAGTTTTTTTTGTATAATTCCCTTTGATTTGGACATGTTGCACTCTCAATCGCTCGCTTTAAATCATCACAAACATTGGACTTTGACATTTTTTGCCTCCTTGGGATTTTAACATATCCAAAGTTCTTCTTCCAAAGAGTATACAAAGTATGAGAAGAAGCTACGGCATCCCCTCTTTGCCTTTGCTTTTCTGCAATCGAGTCAAATACTTCGAGCTTTGTCAAGCCCATTGGAAGGTGCATTTCAATGATCGCATCACCGTTAGGGAGTTTGGTAGATATATGGGGTTGAGGTAAAGCATTTTCATGTATGAAGTCTTGCAAAATTTCTATTGCCCTGACAGTTGAGATTCTTGATTTGGACCTTCCTCTATTACCATGAATGCTAAATTTGTTGCCGCCCTTTGCCTTGGTGACTAAATCCCAATATGTACCATGGGATAATCCAGTAATATTGTGATATGCCTTATTGCAAATCCTTTTTCCATTTACCAGAGGTTTTACCTTTTGTCTTGAACTTAGCCTTTTATTGCCATTCTGAAGAAAGCAAGAGACACTTGTGAGAAGGTATTCATTTCTTTCGCTTCCTCTTCTTTACCACACATGTCCTCTACATTCCCTGATGTCTGCAAGATCAATGAAGCGCATAAATCTTTGCTTGCAACATAGATATCCCAATGCATTTAACATGTTCTCCTCCTTCATTACTCTCTTCCTCTTTGGTTGCTTTTGTGGATCTGCCTGGATTCGTTTCTCTTCATGCATATGCATGACCGTTTTCGTTCCTCATGCACGTTGTTATCTGTATTTATGCACTTCTTCTCCTCACATTTGTTTGTAACCAAGCATCCATGATTGGTCGTTGCATGCTTATCCATATCACAATCAAAGTTAAATATTGAATAATCCTCTGTTGATCTCATCCTCGTTTTTAACATACTCTTAGGACCATTCAATGAATTCAATATTCTACGAGAGTATTGAGAACCTTGAAACTCTTCCGCTCCTGAGAGAACATCACTCATTGGGACATCTTGCATGGTTTTCACAAATCCACAAGCTTGATTGATACCAGGTTTGTTAATATGCATGAACTCATCCACACTTGACAAGACATTGCTATTGAAACCTTTGCCCTTCTCACTGTGCAAGAATTCATCCACCCTAGATAAGGCTTCGCTTCTAAAATCATTTTGTTTCTCAGAACCAATGAACTCATCCACTCCAGATAAGATGTCACTTCTATAATTGAGTATATTGAAATCATCCACATTTGAAGTGATAGAGCCTGGCACATGGGCACGCTTTTTAGGTCCTTTGATATTGTAGTATACCTTGTCTTTATCATTGAAAACCACGTGCCTCTTTCTCATGTTTAAAAATTGCATGCTCCATCTCATATTCTTGCCTACCTCATAGTAGGGATTACATAAGGATGTTATGTTATCAACCATACCATCATCAGTGACTTTTAGAATCCTCATCTGTGCAAATGACCATTACTCCACTTGTTCAAATCCCAATACTTCACTTCTGCTATAGTCTTATTTGCAAATGATCTCATTTGTAAAATGTCCCCTATGGTAAAATCCAAGGTGGTGCACTTTGTATTCTTGATAATGTCTGTTGCATAAGTCTCATCTTTGTCCCATGCTATAAATGATTTGTTGGATGTATTGTAGGGCATAAAATCTCCAAGTGTTTCCATATCTCCACATTTATACTTTAGCTCATCATGTGCGCTAAGAATCTTTGATACAGTAACTGCCACCTTATCTTCGCCAAGTCTTCGAAAGTGGCAAACTAAATTGGGATCACTACCATGGATTGTAGCAAATGCAACTACTTCTCTTTTGCTACATAAAATCACATCCATCCCTGGAACAAAATCTATAGCCATCTCCTTTGTGAGAGTCCTTCGCAAGCAAGCTGCAGTAGCAACAATTACATAAATATTAGTCTCTTTTTAATAATCTACTCATTTATTATAATTTTTAATTAGTACTTAATTTATTGGTGGGAGAAGTTATCCGATCAAGTATTCATCAGATGGACACACCAAGTTATCCTTTGCATGGTCGATCGAGCATTAAATACTATTTTTGCTCTAGTGTCATGCACATCTGTAAAAAAACACGAGCCTGCTAGGTATGTTATCCAATCAAGCACTTATGGGATGGGTGTGCCACTTTGCACAAAATATACAAAGCGTTTCATATATGCTCAATCCTCATATTTCGGAAGTGCTTAGCAACAAAGAAGAAACCATAGAGGATGTTTGCAAGTGGTTGAAGCACGTTCCTATGAATGATGCGCGAGTTTATTTTACAGCATATTATGAGAAGTAAGCATCAAACCCTACTTGTTTTTTCTATTGCATTGCTAGAATTGTCTCAAACATAGTAATTATTCTTTATTGATAATGCAACTCACATTGCAGTCTGGTAGTCGTGGACATCTTTGCAAAGAAGTGCTTCTTTGCCAACTCAATGACATCTGTCCATGGCACTGTGTTAGAGTAAGTATAGACTACACTTGTTGTCACTTCTTGACATGTAGGTTGATATGCAATGCACATATTTACTGTTGTTATATGTTTTGATGTGCAGATCAGCTCGAAAGTTAGTAGGTGCTATCGACACAGTAATGCAGCAATGTGACTTGGCACAACAAATAGAGTATATAACATGTCAGGTATCACATCAAGAGAATAGCCACATCTATAATTGTGGATGGAGGGTGGGCTACAATTGCTTTTTGGTACTTGGTCAAATTTTTTAGATACAAAATGACACCACACTATCAACATATACCGATTTGCATCTCTATGCATTTATAACATGTACCATTCGAGCAATCATTAAGGGCAACATTATGGACCCTCCCACAAGGCAAATAGATAATGGCTCAGAGGAGTGCAAAATGAATGTTGTCAAAGAGTCAAAGGGGATAGAAGACCTCAACTCTACAAACATGGCTTCATTGGAAGAATTGGGAAGCTCTTTTAATGTTAGGGTTATGATTCAACATAGACCTCAATATCTTGAATTTGGGGGAGAGGAGATTTCAATCCTCTCTAGAGCTTCAAATGAGGTCAATAACAATGTTATGATGGCCATTCTCAGGTTTGATACAAACTTTTTCTCTGCTTGATAATTCAATATTTTGATTAAATCTAATAAGCTAATATTCATTTATTTGTTGGTGCAATATAGTTATCTCACGATTTGGTAGAGCCGTACAAAACCGTGTGTATATGTTGGATTCCCTCCTTTCTCCTATACTTAGCGATAGCAGAAAGAGAATAGCCGATGTTTGTAAATGGTTTAATTCCATAGAAATTTTAAGTAACTGTGAAATTTAATTCCATAGACTTATGTGTTTTCTAAAGTAACTCTAATAGACAAGAAACGAAACTACAGTTCCACAAAGACTTTTTAGTTCTCTAATGTAAAGTTGTAATAGACAAGAGAGACAAAGATGACATCTTCTCGGCTGAGCTAATGGAAGGTGTTTTTTAACACCATATGGCTTTGAGTTATATGATCTACTTCTTGTACAAATGTGTCATGCTTTTTTTTAAATGTACTCTAGTTTTTTTTCTGATTTGATTTTTTAAAATCTTACTTTTTGTCTCTTTTAACAACATGAAGTCCTCTTTTTTTAATGTACTCTAGTTTTAATAACATGTCACGTCATTTTTTCTAATTTGCTTTTTAAAAATCTTACTTTTTGACTCAAAGTTTTGTTTTATAAGAGCCTCTTTTTTTGAAATGCTTTATCCAAAATTATCTCACAAAACAAATTTGGACAGTACACTAGTCCAAAATTAATGAAATAGGTGTTCATGAAAAATAGCTGGATGACAGCTATCCTTATGTACTCTAGTTCGTGGCTTAATTAGTATGCCACCTTAGTTAGCTGAGTTTGGTTTGAGACCCACATATAGGGTTCTTCTATTTCTTTGTACAAGATTTCTTTTGGCTTTCACAACTAAGAAGAGGAAAACTGTTTTCAGCCTCCACCTTTGTGTGTATTTCCCCATTGTGTATGTGAGAAAGCCACAAGTGAGACTCCTTCCTTCTCTCCCACTATCTTCACATGGTATCAGAGCCTGGTTCGTGGTAAGGAGCTCAAGAAAGCAAACCAAGTTCACAGTGTTCTGGTAAGAGGACAAGTGTTGATTTCCTTTTTCGAGTTTCCTTTTTCGAGTTTGGGAGCAAATCTCTGTAGGTAGCACAGCTGGAAAGTGCGAGAGTGCATTGTCTCAGATTGAGACGCCCGTTGTGGTGTGGTGAGAGGGCAATGTGCTGGGAGTTACAGAATCATCCTTATTGCCTGTTGATGCAAAATCGTCACTAGGAAGTGACTGTGTGGTCAAATACCACTTTCATCAGATTTGCCGATTTGCACGTGAGGTAGAAGCTGTGTTTTTTGCAATGACATAATATTTTGTAGTGTTTTGTAATGGCGTCTGATTCTCTTTCATAGATTGTCACTGAAAAGCTTGACAAGAACAACTTCCAAGCATGGAAGTTTAGAGTGACGAATTTTCTTATGGGAAAAGGCTATTGGGAGTTCATTACAGGAAATGAAGAAGAACCAGTTCTTCCTAATGTTCCCAATCAACAAGAAATGAAAGCATTTAAAGGATGGCATGAGAGAGCCAGAAAAGTTATGTACTGGCTGTCTATCAGTATTTCAGATTCTATGATTGTGCATATTTAAGATGCAAGTACGCCAAAGGAGGCATGGGATACTTTGGCAAAAATGTATAGCACAAATACACAAGCCAGGAAAATGCAGCTCAAGCAGGAGTTGCACAATGTGTAGAGAGAAAATATGAGCATCAATGACTACCAGGTGAAGAAAATTGCAGATGCACTTGCTTCCATTGGGTCACCAGTGGAAGATGATGATCTAGTTTCTGTGACCTTGAATGGTCTAGGAAAGGATTATGCACAGTTTCAAACATCCATTGCCGTCCATGAAAAATTTCCTGATTTTGAGTTGTTTGCTCTTCTAATTTCTAAAGAGCAAAGAAATGGTGGTGCATCTTCTTCAGGAGAAACTTCAAAAGAAATTGTCTTCTACTCAAATGCTGGAAGAGGTAGAGGCAGAGGTAGAGGAGGCCAATCTGGAGGCCATGATAGAAATCAGAATATGCAGCAAACTCAAGAAAACCAGTCCTTTAGAGGAGGACGTGGTAACTCTAGAGGTAGGGGGAGCCAAAGAGGTCGTGGTGGATGGCAGAGAGGCCAAAATGCAAATAGCAATGTTGAATGCTACGACTGTGGTAAAATGGGTCATATGGCTAAAGACTACTACAAAAAGCAGAATGACATTATGAATGGAAAATTGTAGCAAGGCAATTATGCATCTTCTAGTAGACAGGGTGATGACAGAAATGAGCATCTATTTATGGTGCAGCACATGACCAATTCTGTGACAAGTGCAGAAGAAAGAAATGATGTGTGGTATGTTGACTGAGGTACGTCAAACCACATGACAGGTCATGTAGAATGGATGCAGGATGCAAGGAAAATGGAAAGACGAGGATTTGTGGAGACTGGTGATGATATCGCACATCCTATTGTGCAAATTGTTAAAATTCCTTTGTCTATGCAGGACTCAGGGGGGTCACTCATCATATGTAACCCTATCACGTGAGTTCAAAAGAAGGATATTTTTTATTCCTAAAATTTACAGAAATAAATATACATAAGGGACTATTTAAAGTAGTTTTGGAAAAAATTTACAGATTTGTATAGAAAAGGGGTACATTTTATTAATGAAAAATTTTACAGATAAGGGATTTTATATATAGGCCTTGAACGCACGTGATATCGACCTCATTGAAGATTCGATGAGCAACTAGCATGGAGCAGAATGCAAACATGAGTACATTCTTATTTTCTCGCCAGCAATTATCAACTTGTATTCTCAAAGTCGGTGGTAGGCGACCTTTTTCTGCATGTATATTGCGAATTGCCTCATGTTACAACTTGATTGCTATCATGTAGATGCAAGGAATCAATCCATATATCTACAAAGAACTTAATTCCATGCACTAACACTCCACATAGATGTGTCTTTAGAAAGTGCTTTCCTTGTAATTTAGGTGGAGTGGCAACAAAACGAGGAAATGTTGTTGTATTCTGATCCATGCCATCTACAATAAGGCACATGTAGTCATCGGGATGCGAAATAGCTTGCTCCTTCCAAAATGCATATTTTTGTTTGGAATGTTGAATAAGGTCATGATGAGATTTTCAGTTTTTTTTGTATAATTCCCTTTGATTTGGACATGTTGCACTCTCAATCGCTCGCTTTAAATCATCACAAACATTGGACTTTGACATTTTTTGCCTCCTTGGGATTTTAACATATCCAAAGTTCTTCTTCCAAAGAGTATACAAAGTATGAGAAGAAGCTACGGCATCCCCTCTTTGCCTTTGCTTTTCTGCAATCGAGTCAAATACTTCGAGCTTTGTCAAGCCCATTGGAAGGTGCATTTCAATGATCGCATCACCGTTAGGGAGTTTGGTAGATATATGGGGTTGAGGTAAAGCATTTTCATGTATGAAGTCTTGCAAAATTTCTATTGCCCTGACAGTTGAGATTCTTGATTTGGACCTTCCTCTATTACCATGAATGCTAAATTTGTTGCCGCCCTTTGCCTTGGTGACTAAATCCCAATATGTACCATGGGATAATCCAGTAATATTGTGATATGCCTTATTGCAAATCCTTTTTCCATTTACCAGAGGTTTTACCTTTTGTCTTGAACTTAGCCTTTTATTGCCATTCTGAAGAAAGCAAGAGACACTTGTGAGAAGGTATTCATTTCTTTCGCTTCCTCTTCTTTACCACACATGTCCTCTACATTCCCTGATGTCTGCAAGATCAATGAAGCGCATAAATCTTTGCTTGCAACATAGATATCCCAATGCATTTAACATGTTCTCCTCCTTCATTACTCTCTTCCTCTTTGGTTGCTTTTGTGGATCTGCCTGGATTCGTTTCTCTTCATGCATATGCATGACCGTTTTCGTTCCTCATGCACGTTGTTATCTGTATTTATGCACTTCTTCTCCTCACATTTGTTTGTAACCAAGCATCCATGATTGGTCGTTGCATGCTTATCCATATCACAATCAAAGTTAAATATTGAATAATCCTCTGTTGATCTCATCCTCGTTTTTAACATACTCTTAGGACCATTCAATGAATTCAATATTCTACGAGAGTATTGAGAACCTTGAAACTCTTCCGCTCCTGAGAGAACATCACTCATTGGGACATCTTGCATGGTTTTCACAAATCCACAAGCTTGATTGATACCAGGTTTGTTAATATGCATGAACTCATCCACACTTGACAAGACATTGCTATTGAAACCTTTGCCCTTCTCACTGTGCAAGAATTCATCCACCCTAGATAAGGCTTCGCTTCTAAAATCATTTTGTTTCTCAGAACCAATGAACTCATCCACTCCAGATAAGATGTCACTTCTATAATTGAGTATATTGAAATCATCCACATTTGAAGTGATAGAGCCTGGCACATGGGCACGCTTTTTAGGTCCTTTGATATTGTAGTATACCTTGTCTTTATCATTGAAAACCACGTGCCTCTTTCTCATGTTTAAAAATTGCATGCTCCATCTCATATTCTTGCCTACCTCATAGTAGGGATTACATAAGGATGTTATGTTATCAACCATACCATCATCAGTGACTTTTAGAATCCTCATCTGTGCAAATGACCATTACTCCACTTGTTCAAATCCCAATACTTCACTTCTGCTATAGTCTTATTTGCAAATGATCTCATTTGTAAAATGTCCCCTATGGTAAAATCCAAGGTGGTGCACTTTGTATTCTTGATAATGTCTGTTGCATAAGTCTCATCTTTGTCCCATGCTATAAATGATTTGTTGGATGTATTGTAGGGCATAAAATCTCCAAGTGTTTCCATATCTCCACATTTATACTTTAGCTCATCATGTGCGCTAAGAATCTTTGATACAGTAACTGCCACCTTATCTTCGCCAAGTCTTCGAAAGTGGCAAACTAAATTGGGATCACTACCATGGATTGTAGCAAATGCAACTACTTCTCTTTTGCTACATAAAATCACATCCATCCCTGGAACAAAATCTATAGCCATCTCCTTTGTGAGAGTCCTTCGCAAGCAAGCTGCAGTAGCAACAATTACATAAATATTAGTCTCTTTTTAATAATCTACTCATTTATTATAATTTTTAATTAGTACTTAATTTATTGGTGGGAGAAGTTATCCGATCAAGTATTCATCAGATGGACACACCAAGTTATCCTTTGCATGGTCGATCGAGCATTAAATACTATTTTTGCTCTAGTGTCATGCACATCTGTAAAAAAACACGAGCCTGCTAGGTATGTTATCCAATCAAGCACTTATGGGATGGGTGTGCCACTTTGCACAAAATATACAAAGCGTTTCATATATGCTCAATCCTCATATTTCGGAAGTGCTTAGCAACAAAGAAGAAACCATAGAGGATGTTTGCAAGTGGTTGAAGCACGTTCCTATGAATGATGCGCGAGTTTATTTTACAGCATATTATGAGAAGTAAGCATCAAACCCTACTTGTTTTTTCTATTGCATTGCTAGAATTGTCTCAAACATAGTAATTATTCTTTATTGATAATGCAACTCACATTGCAGTCTGGTAGTCGTGGACATCTTTGCAAAGAAGTGCTTCTTTGCCAACTCAATGACATCTGTCCATGGCACTGTGTTAGAGTAAGTATAGACTACACTTGTTGTCACTTCTTGACATGTAGGTTGATATGCAATGCACATATTTACTGTTGTTATATGTTTTGATGTGCAGATCAGCTCGAAAGTTAGTAGGTGCTATCGACACAGTAATGCAGCAATGTGACTTGGCACAACAAATAGAGTATATAACATGTCAGGTATCACATCAAGAGAATAGCCACATCTATAATTGTGGATGGAGGGTGGGCTACAATTGCTTTTTGGTACTTGGTCAAATTTTTTAGATACAAAATGACACCACACTATCAACATATACCGATTTGCATCTCTATGCATTTATAACATGTACCATTCGAGCAATCATTAAGGGCAACATTATGGACCCTCCCACAAGGCAAATAGATAATGGCTCAGAGGAGTGCAAAATGAATGTTGTCAAAGAGTCAAAGGGGATAGAAGACCTCAACTCTACAAACATGGCTTCATTGGAAGAATTGGGAAGCTCTTTTAATGTTAGGGTTATGATTCAACATAGACCTCAATATCTTGAATTTGGGGGAGAGGAGATTTCAATCCTCTCTAGAGCTTCAAATGAGGTCAATAACAATGTTATGATGGCCATTCTCAGGTTTGATACAAACTTTTTCTCTGCTTGATAATTCAATATTTTGATTAAATCTAATAAGCTAATATTCATTTATTTGTTGGTGCAATATAGTTATCTCACGATTTGGTAGAGCCGTACAAAACCGTGTGTATATGTTGGATTCCCTCCTTTCTCCTATACTTAGCGATAGCAGAAAGAGAATAGCCGATGTTTGTAAATGGTTTAATTCCATAGAAATTTTAAGTAACTGTGAAATTTAATTCCATAGACTTATGTGTTTTCTAAAGTAACTCTAATAGACAAGAAACGAAACTACAGTTCCACAAAGACTTTTTAGTTCTCTAATGTAAAGTTGTAATAGACAAGAGAGACAAAGATGACATCTTCTCGGCTGAGCTAATGGAAGGTGTTTTTTAACACCATATGGCTTTGAGTTATATGATCTACTTCTTGTACAAATGTGTCATGCTTTTTTTTAAATGTACTCTAGTTTTTTTTCTGATTTGATTTTTTAAAATCTTACTTTTTGTCTCTTTTAACAACATGAAGTCCTCTTTTTTTAATGTACTCTAGTTTTAATAACATGTCACGTCATTTTTTCTAATTTGCTTTTTAAAAATCTTACTTTTTGACTCAAAGTTTTGTTTTATAAGAGCCTCTTTTTTTGAAATGCTTTATCCAAAATTATCTCACAAAACAAATTTGGACAGTACACTAGTCCAAAATTAATGAAATAGGTGTTCATGAAAAATAGCTGGATGACAGCTATCCTTATGTACTCTAGTTCGTGGCTTAATTAGTATGCCACCTTAGTTAGCTGAGTTTGGTTTGAGACCCACATATAGGGTTCTTCTATTTCTTTGTACAAGATTTCTTTTGGCTTTCACAACTAAGAAGAGGAAAACTGTTTTCAGCCTCCACCTTTGTGTGTATTTCCCCATTGTGTATGTGAGAAAGCCACAAGTGAGACTCCTTCCTTCTCTCCCACTATCTTCACATGGTATCAGAGCCTGGTTCGTGGTAAGGAGCTCAAGAAAGCAAACCAAGTTCACAGTGTTCTGGTAAGAGGACAAGTGTTGATTTCCTTTTTCGAGTTTCCTTTTTCGAGTTTGGGAGCAAATCTCTGTAGGTAGCACAGCTGGAAAGTGCGAGAGTGCATTGTCTCAGATTGAGACGCCCGTTGTGGTGTGGTGAGAGGGCAATGTGCTGGGAGTTACAGAATCATCCTTATTGCCTGTTGATGCAAAATCGTCACTAGGAAGTGACTGTGTGGTCAAATACCACTTTCATCAGATTTGCCGATTTGCACGTGAGGTAGAAGCTGTGTTTTTTGCAATGACATAATATTTTGTAGTGTTTTGTAATGGCGTCTGATTCTCTTTCATAGATTGTCACTGAAAAGCTTGACAAGAACAACTTCCAAGCATGGAAGTTTAGAGTGACGAATTTTCTTATGGGAAAAGGCTATTGGGAGTTCATTACAGGAAATGAAGAAGAACCAGTTCTTCCTAATGTTCCCAATCAACAAGAAATGAAAGCATTTAAAGGATGGCATGAGAGAGCCAGAAAAGTTATGTACTGGCTGTCTATCAGTATTTCAGATTCTATGATTGTGCATATTTAAGATGCAAGTACGCCAAAGGAGGCATGGGATACTTTGGCAAAAATGTATAGCACAAATACACAAGCCAGGAAAATGCAGCTCAAGCAGGAGTTGCACAATGTGTAGAGAGAAAATATGAGCATCAATGACTACCAGGTGAAGAAAATTGCAGATGCACTTGCTTCCATTGGGTCACCAGTGGAAGATGATGATCTAGTTTCTGTGACCTTGAATGGTCTAGGAAAGGATTATGCACAGTTTCAAACATCCATTGCCGTCCATGAAAAATTTCCTGATTTTGAGTTGTTTGCTCTTCTAATTTCTAAAGAGCAAAGAAATGGTGGTGCATCTTCTTCAGGAGAAACTTCAAAAGAAATTGTCTTCTACTCAAATGCTGGAAGAGGTAGAGGCAGAGGTAGAGGAGGCCAATCTGGAGGCCATGATAGAAATCAGAATATGCAGCAAACTCAAGAAAACCAGTCCTTTAGAGGAGGACGTGGTAACTCTAGAGGTAGGGGGAGCCAAAGAGGTCGTGGTGGATGGCAGAGAGGCCAAAATGCAAATAGCAATGTTGAATGCTACGACTGTGGTAAAATGGGTCATATGGCTAAAGACTACTACAAAAAGCAGAATGACATTATGAATGGAAAATTGTAGCAAGGCAATTATGCATCTTCTAGTAGACAGGGTGATGACAGAAATGAGCATCTATTTATGGTGCAGCACATGACCAATTCTGTGACAAGTGCAGAAGAAAGAAATGATGTGTGGTATGTTGACTGAGGTACGTCAAACCACATGACAGGTCATGTAGAATGGATGCAGGATGCAAGGAAAATGGAAAGACGAGGATTTGTGGAGACTGGTGATGATATCGCACATCCTATTGTGCAAATTGTTAAAATTCCTTTGTCTATGCAGGACTCAGGGGGGTCACTCATCATATGTAACCCTATCACGTGAGTTCAAAAGAAGGATATTTTTTATTCCTAAAATTTACAGAAATAAATATACATAAGGGACTATTTAAAGTAGTTTTGGAAAAAATTTACAGATTTGTATAGAAAAGGGGTACATTTTATTAATGAAAAATTTTACAGATAAGGGATTTTATATATAGGCCTTGAACGCACGTGATATCGACCTCATTGAAGATTCGATGAGCAACTAGCATGGAGCAGAATGCAAACATGAGTACATTCTTATTTTCTCGCCAGCAATTATCAACTTGTATTCTCAAAGTCGGTGGTAGGCGACCTTTTTCTGCATGTATATTGCGAATTGCCTCATGTTACAACTTGATTGCTATCATGTAGATGCAAGGAATCAATCCATATATCTACAAAGAACTTAATTCCATGCACTAACACTCCACATAGATGTGTCTTTAGAAAGTGCTTTCCTTGTAATTTAGGTGGAGTGGCAACAAAACGAGGAAATGTTGTTGTATTCTGATCCATGCCATCTACAATAAGGCACATGTAGTCATCGGGATGCGAAATAGCTTGCTCCTTCCAAAATGCATATTTTTGTTTGGAATGTTGAATAAGGTCATGATGAGATTTTCAGTTTTTTTTGTATAATTCCCTTTGATTTGGACATGTTGCACTCTCAATCGCTCGCTTTAAATCATCACAAACATTGGACTTTGACATTTTTTGCCTCCTTGGGATTTTAACATATCCAAAGTTCTTCTTCCAAAGAGTATACAAAGTATGAGAAGAAGCTACGGCATCCCCTCTTTGCCTTTGCTTTTCTGCAATCGAGTCAAATACTTCGAGCTTTGTCAAGCCCATTGGAAGGTGCATTTCAATGATCGCATCACCGTTAGGGAGTTTGGTAGATATATGGGGTTGAGGTAAAGCATTTTCATGTATGAAGTCTTGCAAAATTTCTATTGCCCTGACAGTTGAGATTCTTGATTTGGACCTTCCTCTATTACCATGAATGCTAAATTTGTTGCCGCCCTTTGCCTTGGTGACTAAATCCCAATATGTACCATGGGATAATCCAGTAATATTGTGATATGCCTTATTGCAAATCCTTTTTCCATTTACCAGAGGTTTTACCTTTTGTCTTGAACTTAGCCTTTTATTGCCATTCTGAAGAAAGCAAGAGACACTTGTGAGAAGGTATTCATTTCTTTCGCTTCCTCTTCTTTACCACACATGTCCTCTACATTCCCTGATGTCTGCAAGATCAATGAAGCGCATAAATCTTTGCTTGCAACATAGATATCCCAATGCATTTAACATGTTCTCCTCCTTCATTACTCTCTTCCTCTTTGGTTGCTTTTGTGGATCTGCCTGGATTCGTTTCTCTTCATGCATATGCATGACCGTTTTCGTTCCTCATGCACGTTGTTATCTGTATTTATGCACTTCTTCTCCTCACATTTGTTTGTAACCAAGCATCCATGATTGGTCGTTGCATGCTTATCCATATCACAATCAAAGTTAAATATTGAATAATCCTCTGTTGATCTCATCCTCGTTTTTAACATACTCTTAGGACCATTCAATGAATTCAATATTCTACGAGAGTATTGAGAACCTTGAAACTCTTCCGCTCCTGAGAGAACATCACTCATTGGGACATCTTGCATGGTTTTCACAAATCCACAAGCTTGATTGATACCAGGTTTGTTAATATGCATGAACTCATCCACACTTGACAAGACATTGCTATTGAAACCTTTGCCCTTCTCACTGTGCAAGAATTCATCCACCCTAGATAAGGCTTCGCTTCTAAAATCATTTTGTTTCTCAGAACCAATGAACTCATCCACTCCAGATAAGATGTCACTTCTATAATTGAGTATATTGAAATCATCCACATTTGAAGTGATAGAGCCTGGCACATGGGCACGCTTTTTAGGTCCTTTGATATTGTAGTATACCTTGTCTTTATCATTGAAAACCACGTGCCTCTTTCTCATGTTTAAAAATTGCATGCTCCATCTCATATTCTTGCCTACCTCATAGTAGGGATTACATAAGGATGTTATGTTATCAACCATACCATCATCAGTGACTTTTAGAATCCTCATCTGTGCAAATGACCATTACTCCACTTGTTCAAATCCCAATACTTCACTTCTGCTATAGTCTTATTTGCAAATGATCTCATTTGTAAAATGTCCCCTATGGTAAAATCCAAGGTGGTGCACTTTGTATTCTTGATAATGTCTGTTGCATAAGTCTCATCTTTGTCCCATGCTATAAATGATTTGTTGGATGTATTGTAGGGCATAAAATCTCCAAGTGTTTCCATATCTCCACATTTATACTTTAGCTCATCATGTGCGCTAAGAATCTTTGATACAGTAACTGCCACCTTATCTTCGCCAAGTCTTCGAAAGTGGCAAACTAAATTGGGATCACTACCATGGATTGTAGCAAATGCAACTACTTCTCTTTTGCTACATAAAATCACATCCATCCCTGGAACAAAATCTATAGCCATCTCCTTTGTGAGAGTCCTTCGCAAGCAAGCTGCAGTAGCAACAATTACATAAATATTAGTCTCTTTTTAATAATCTACTCATTTATTATAATTTTTAATTAGTACTTAATTTATTGGTGGGAGAAGTTATCCGATCAAGTATTCATCAGATGGACACACCAAGTTATCCTTTGCATGGTCGATCGAGCATTAAATACTATTTTTGCTCTAGTGTCATGCACATCTGTAAAAAAACACGAGCCTGCTAGGTATGTTATCCAATCAAGCACTTATGGGATGGGTGTGCCACTTTGCACAAAATATACAAAGCGTTTCATATATGCTCAATCCTCATATTTCGGAAGTGCTTAGCAACAAAGAAGAAACCATAGAGGATGTTTGCAAGTGGTTGAAGCACGTTCCTATGAATGATGCGCGAGTTTATTTTACAGCATATTATGAGAAGTAAGCATCAAACCCTACTTGTTTTTTCTATTGCATTGCTAGAATTGTCTCAAACATAGTAATTATTCTTTATTGATAATGCAACTCACATTGCAGTCTGGTAGTCGTGGACATCTTTGCAAAGAAGTGCTTCTTTGCCAACTCAATGACATCTGTCCATGGCACTGTGTTAGAGTAAGTATAGACTACACTTGTTGTCACTTCTTGACATGTAGGTTGATATGCAATGCACATATTTACTGTTGTTATATGTTTTGATGTGCAGATCAGCTCGAAAGTTAGTAGGTGCTATCGACACAGTAATGCAGCAATGTGACTTGGCACAACAAATAGAGTATATAACATGTCAGGTATCACATCAAGAGAATAGCCACATCTATAATTGTGGATGGAGGGTGGGCTACAATTGCTTTTTGGTACTTGGTCAAATTTTTTAGATACAAAATGACACCACACTATCAACATATACCGATTTGCATCTCTATGCATTTATAACATGTACCATTCGAGCAATCATTAAGGGCAACATTATGGACCCTCCCACAAGGCAAATAGATAATGGCTCAGAGGAGTGCAAAATGAATGTTGTCAAAGAGTCAAAGGGGATAGAAGACCTCAACTCTACAAACATGGCTTCATTGGAAGAAATGGGAAGCTCTTTTAATGTTAGGGTTATGATTCAACATAGACCTCAATATCTTGAATTTGGGGGAGAGGAGATTTCAATCCTCTCTAGAGCTTCAAATGAGGTCAATAACAATGTTATGATGGCCATTCTCAGGTTTGATACAAACTTTTTCTCTGCTTGATAATTCAATATTTTGATTAAATCTAATAAGCTAATATTCATTTATTTGTTGGTGCAATATAGTTATCTCACGATTTGGTAGAGCCGTACAAAACCGTGTGTATATGTTGGATTCCCTCCTTTCTCCTATACTTAGCGATAGCAGAAAGAGAATAGCCGATGTTTGTAAATGGTTTAATTCCATAGAAATTTTAAGTAACTGTGAAATTTAATTCCATAGACTTATGTGTTTTCTAAAGTAACTCTAATAGACAAGAAACGAAACTACAGTTCCACAAAGACTTTTTAGTTCTCTAATGTAAAGTTGTAATAGACAAGAGAGACAAAGATGACATCTTCTCGGCTGAGCTAATGGAAGGTGTTTTTTAACACCATATGGCTTTGAGTTATATGATCTACTTCTTGTACAAATGTGTCATGCTTTTTTTTAAATGTACTCTAGCTTTTTTTCTGATTTGATTTTTTAAAATCTTACTTTTTGTCTCTTTTAACAACATGAAGTCCTCTTTTTTTAATGTACTCTAGTTTTAATAACATGTCACGTCATTTTTTCTAATTTGCTTTTTAAAAATCTTACTTTTTGACTCAAAGTTTTGTTTTATAAGAGCCTCTTTTTTTGAAATGCTTTATCCAAAATTATCTCACAAAACAAATTTGGACAGTACACTAGTCCAAAATTAATGAAATAGGTGTTCATGAATAATAGCTGGATGACAGCTATCCTTATGTACTCTAGTTCGTGGCTTAATTAGTATGCCACCTTAGTTAGCTGAGTTTGGTTTGAGACCCACATATAGGGTTCTTCTATTTCTTTGTACAAGATTTCTTTTGGCTTTCACAACTAAGAAGAGGAAAACTGTTTTCAGCCTCCACCTTTGTGTGTATTTCCCCATTGTGTATGTGAGAAAGCCACAAGTGAGACTCCTTCCTTCTCTCCCACTATCTTCACATGGTATCAGAGCCTGGTTCGTGGTAAGGAGCTCAAGAAAGCAAACCAAGTTCACAGTGTTCTGGTAAGAGGACAAGTGTTGATTTCCTTTTTCGAGTTTCCTTTTTCGAGTTTGGGAGCAAATCTCTGTAGGTAGCACAGCTGGAAAGTGCGAGAGTGCATTGTCTCAGATTGAGACGCCCGTTGTGGTGTGGTGAGAGGGCAATGTGCTGGGAGTTACAGAATCATCCTTATTGCCTGTTGATGCAAAATCGTCACTAGGAAGTGACTGTGTGGTCAAATACCACTTTCATCAGATTTGCCGATTTGCACGTGAGGTAGAAGCTGTGTTTTTTGCAATGACATAATATTTTGTAGTGTTTTGTAATGGCGTCTGATTCTCTTTCATAGATTGTCACTGAAAAGCTTGACAAGAACAACTTCCAAGCATGGAAGTTTAGAGTGACGAATTTTCTTATGGGAAAAGGCTATTGGGAGTTCATTACAGGAAATGAAGAAGAACCAGTTCTTCCTAATGTTCCCAATCAACAAGAAATGAAAGCATTTAAAGGATGGCATGAGAGAGCCAGAAAAGTTATGTACTGGCTGTCTATCAGTATTTCAGATTCTATGATTGTGCATATTTAAGATGCAAGTACGCCAAAGGAGGCATGGGATACTTTGGCAAAAATGTATAGCACAAATACACAAGCCAGGAAAATGCAGCTCAAGCAGGAGTTGCACAATGTGTAGAGAGAAAATATGAGCATCAATGACTACCAGGTGAAGAAAATTGCAGATGCACTTGCTTCCATTGGGTCACCAATGGAAGATGATGATCTAGTTTCTGTGACCTTGAATGGTCTAGGAAAGGATTATGCACAGTTTCAAACATCCATTGCCGTCCATGAAAAATTTCCTGATTTTGAGTTGTTTGCTCTTCTAATTTCTAAAGAGCAAAGAAATGGTGGTGCATCTTCTTCAGAAGAAACTTCAAAAGAAATTGTCTTCTACTCAAATGCTGGAAGAGGTAGAGGCAGAGGTAGAGGAGGCCGATCTGGAGGCCATGATAGAAATCAGAATATGCAGCAAACTCAAGAAAACCAGTCCTTTAGAGGAGGACGTGGTAACTCTAGAGGTAGGGGGAGCCAAAGAGGTCGTGGTGGATGGCAGAGAGGCCAAAATGCAAATAGCAATGTTGAATGCTACGACTGTGGTAAAATGGGTCATATGGCTAAAGACTACTACAAAAAGCAGAATGACATTATGAATGGAAAATTGTAGCAAGGCAATTATGCATCTTCTAGTAGACAGGGTGATGACAGAAATGAGCATCTATTTATGGTGCAGCACATGACCAATTCTGTGACAAGTGCAGAAGAAAGAAATGATGTGTGGTATGTTGACTGAGGTACGTCAAACCACATGACAGGTCATGTAGAATGGATGCAGGATGCAAGGAAAATGGAAAGACGAGGATTTGTGGAGACTGGTGATGATATCACACATCCTATTGTGCAAATTGTTAAAATTCCTTTGTCTATGCAGGACTCAGGGGGGTCACTCATCATATGTAACCCTATCACGTGAGTTCAAAAGAAGGATATTTTTTATTCCTAAAATTTACAGAAATAAATATACATAAGGGACTATTTAAAGTAGTTTTGGAAAAAATTTACAGATTTGTATAGAAAAGGGGTACATTTTATTAATGAAAAATTTTACAGATAAGGGATTTTATATATAGGCCTTGAACGCACGTGATATCGACCTCATTGAAGATTCGATGAGCAACTAGCATGGAGCAAAATGCAAACATGAGTACATTCTTATTTTCTCGCCAGCAATTATCAACTTGTATTCTCAAAGTCGGTGGTAGGCGACCTTTTTCTGCATGTATATTGCGAATTGCCTCATGTTACAACTTGATTGCTATCATGTAGATGCAAGGAATCAATCCATATATCTACAAAGAACTTAATTCCATGCACTAACACTCCACATAGATGTGTCTTTAGAAAGTGCTTTCCTTGTAATTTAGGTGGAGTGGCAACAAAACGAGGAAATGTTGTTGTATTCTGATCCATGCCATCTACAATAAGGCACATGTAGTCATCGGGATGCGAAATAGCTTGCTCCTTCCAAAATGCATATTTTTGTTTGGAATGTTGAATAAGGTCATGATGAGATTTTCAGTTTTTTTTGTATAATTCCCTTTGATTTGGACATGTTGCACTCTCAATCGCTCGCTTTAAATCATCACAAACATTGGACTTTGACATTTTTTGCCTCCTTGGGATTTTAACATATCCAAAGTTCTTCTTCCAAAGAGTATACAAAGTATGAGAAGAAGCTACGGCATCCCCTCTTTGCCTTTGCTTTTCTGCAATCGAGTCAAATACTTCGAGCTTTGTCAAGCCCATTGGAAGGTGCATTTCAATGATCGCATCACCGTTAGGGAGTTTGGTAGATATATGGGGTTGAGGTAAAGCATTTTCATGTATGAAGTCTTGCAAAATTTCTATTGCCCTGACAGTTGAGATTCTTGATTTGGACCTTCCTCTATTACCATGAATGCTAAATTTGTTGCCGCCCTTTGCCTTGGTGACTAAATCCCAATATGTACCATGGGATAATCCAGTAATATTGTGATATGCCTTATTGCAAATCCTTTTTCCATTTACCAGAGGTTTTACCTTTTGTCTTGAACTTAGCCTTTTATTGCCATTCTGAAGAAAGCAAGAGACACTTGTGAGAAGGTATTCATTTCTTTCGCTTCCTCTTCTTTACCACACATGTCCTCTACATTCCCTGATGTCTGCAAGATCAATGAAGCGCATAAATCTTTGCTTGCAACATAGATATCCCAATGCATTTAACATGTTCTCCTCCTTCATTACTCTCTTCCTCTTTGGTTGCTTTTGTGGATCTGCCTGGATTCGTTTCTCTTCATGCATATGCATGACCGTTTTCGTTCCTCATGCACGTTGTTATCTGTATTTATGCACTTCTTCTCCTCACATTTGTTTGTAACCAAGCATCCATGATTGGTCGTTGCATGCTTATCCATATCACAATCAAAGTTAAATATTGAATAATCCTCTGTTGATCTCATCCTCGTTTTTAACATACTCTTAGGACCATTCAATGAATTCAATATTCTACGAGAGTATTGAGAACCTTGAAACTCTTCCGCTCCTGAGAGAACATCACTCATTGGGACATCTTGCATGGTTTTCACAAATCCACAAGCTTGATTGATACCAGGTTTGTTAATATGCATGAACTCATCCACACTTGACAAGACATTGCTATTGAAACCTTTGCCCTTCTCACTGTGCAAGAATTCATCCACCCTAGATAAGGCTTCGCTTCTAAAATCATTTTGTTTCTCAGAACCAATGAACTCATCCACTCCAGATAAGATGTCACTTCTATAATTGAGTATATTGAAATCATCCACATTTGAAGTGATAGAGCCTGGCACATGGGCACGCTTTTTAGGTCCTTTGATATTGTAGTATACCTTGTCTTTATCATTGAAAACCACGTGCCTCTTTCTCATGTTTAAAAATTGCATGCTCCATCTCATATTCTTGCCTACCTCATAGTAGGGATTACATAAGGATGTTATGTTATCAACCATACCATCATCAGTGACTTTTAGAATCCTCATCTGTGCAAATGACCATTACTCCACTTGTTCAAATCCCAATACTTCACTTCTGCTATAGTCTTATTTGCAAATGATCTCATTTGTAAAATGTCCCCTATGGTAAAATCCAAGGTGGTGCACTTTGTATTCTTGATAATGTCTGTTGCATAAGTCTCATCTTTGTCCCATGCTATAAATGATTTGTTGGATGTATTGTAGGGCATAAAATCTCCAAGTGTTTCCATATCTCCACATTTATACTTTAGCTCATCATGTGCGCTAAGAATCTTTGATACAGTAACTGCCACCTTATCTTCGCCAAGTCTTCGAAAGTGGCAAACTAAATTGGGATCACTACCATGGATTGTAGCAAATGCAACTACTTCTCTTTTGCTACATAAAATCACATCCATCCCTGGAACAAAATCTATAGCCATCTCCTTTGTGAGAGTCCTTCGCAAGCAAGCTGCAGTAGCAACAATTACATAAATATTAGTCTCTTTTTAATAATCTACTCATTTATTATAATTTTTAATTAGTACTTAATTTATTGGTGGGAGAAGTTATCCGATCAAGTATTCATCAGATGGACACACCAAGTTATCCTTTGCATGGTCGATCGAGCATTAAACACTATTTTTGCTCTAGTGTCATGCACATCTGTAAAAAAACACGAGCCTGCTAGGTATGTTATCCAATCAAGCACTTATGGGATGGGTGTGCCACTTTGCACAAAATATACAAAGCGTTTCATATATGCTCAATCCTCATATTTCGGAAGTGCTTAGCAACAAAGAAGAAACCATAGAGGATGTTTGCAAGTGGTTGAAGCACGTTCCTATGAATGATGCGCGAGTTTATTTTACAGCATATTATGAGAAGTAAGCATCAAACCCTACTTGTTTTTTCTATTGCATTGCTAGAATTGTCTCAAACATAGTAATTATTCTTTATTGATAATGCAACTCACATTGCAGTCTGGTAGTCGTGGACATCTTTGCAAAGAAGTGCTTCTTTGCCAACTCAATGACATCTGTCCATGGCACTGTGTTAGAGTAAGTATAGACTACACTTGTTGTCACTTCTTGACATGTAGGTTGATATGCAATGCACATATTTACTGTTGTTATATGTTTTGATGTGCAGATCAGCTCGAAAGTTAGTAGGTGCTATCGACACACTAATGCAGCAATGTGACTTGGCACAACAAATAGAGTATATAACATGTCAGGTATCACATCAAGAGAATAGCCACATCTATAATTGTGGATGGAGGGTGGGCTACAATTGCTTTTTGGTACTTGGTCAAATTTTTTAGATACAAAATGACACCACACTATCAACATATACCGATTTGCATCTCTATGCATTTATAACATGTACCATTCGAGCAATCATTAAGGGCAACATTATGGACCCTCCCACAAGGCAAATAGATAATGGCTCAGAGGAGTGCAAAATGAATGTTGTCAAAGAGTCAAAGGGGATAGAAGACCTCAACTCTACAAACATGGCTTCATTGGAAGAAATGGGAAGCTCTTTTAATGTTAGGGTTATGATTCAACATAGACCTCAATATCTTGAATTTGGGGGAGAGGAGATTTCAATCCTCTCTAGAGCTTCAAATGAGGTCAATAACAATGTTATGATGGCCATTCTCAGGTTTGATACAAACTTTTTCTCTGCTTGATAATTCAATATTTTGATTAAATCTAATAAGCTAATATTCATTTATTTGTTGGTGCAATATAGTTATCTCACGATTTGGTAGAGCCGTACAAAACCGTGTGTATATGTTGGATTCCCTCCTTTCTCCTATACTTAGCGATAGCAGAAAGAGAATAGCCGATGTTTGTAAATGGTTTAATTCCATAGAAATTTTAAGTAACTGTGAAATTTAATTCCATAGACTTATGTGTTTTCTAAAGTAACTCTAATAGACAAGAAACGAAACTACAGTTCCACAAAGACTTTTTAGTTCTCTAATGTAAAGTTGTAATAGACAAGAGAGACAAAGATGACATCTTCTCGGCTGAGCTAATGGAAGGTGTTTTTTAACACCATATGGCTTTGAGTTATATGATCTACTTCTTGTACAAATGTGTCATGCTTTTTTTTAAATGTACTCTAGCTTTTTTTCTGATTTGATTTTTTAAAATCTTACTTTTTGTCTCTTTTAACAACATGAAGTCCTCTTTTTTTAATGTACTCTAGTTTTAATAACATGTCACGTCATTTTTTCTAATTTGCTTTTTAAAAATCTTACTTTTTGACTCAAAGTTTTGTTTTATAAGAGCCTCTTTTTTTGAAATGCTTTATCCAAAATTATCTCACAAAACAAATTTGGACAGTACACTAGTCCAAAATTAATGAAATAGGTGTTCATGAATAATAGCTGGATGACAGCTATCCTTATGTACTCTAGTTCGTGGCTTAATTAGTATGCCACCTTAGTTAGCTGAGTTTGGTTTGAGACCCACATATAGGGTTCTTCTATTTCTTTGTACAAGATTTCTTTTGGCTTTCACAACTAAGAAGAGGAAAACTGTTTTCAGCCTCCACCTTTGTGTGTATTTCCCCATTGTGTATGTGAGAAAGCCACAAGTGAGACTCCTTCCTTCTCTCCCACTATCTTCACATGGTATCAGAGCCTGGTTCGTGGTAAGGAGCTCAAGAAAGCAAACCAAGTTCACAGTGTTCTGGTAAGAGGACAAGTGTTGATTTCCTTTTTCGAGTTTCCTTTTTCGAGTTTGGGAGCAAATCTCTGTAGGTAGCACAGCTGGAAAGTGCGAGAGTGCATTGTCTCAGATTGAGACGCCCTTTGCGGTGTGGTGAGAGGGCAATGTGCTGGGAATTACAGAATCATCCTTATTGCCTGTTGATGCAAAATCGTCACTAGGAAGTGACTGTGTGGTCAAATACCACTTTCATCAGATTTGCCGATTTGCACGTGAGGTAGAAGCTGTGTTTTTTGCAATGACATAATATTTTGTAGTGTTTTGTAATGGCGTCTGATTCTCTTTCATAGATTGTCACTGAAAAGCTTGACAAGAACAACTTCCAAGCATGGAAGTTTAGAGTGACGAATTTTCTTATGGGAAAAGGCTATTGGGAGTTCATTACAGGAAATGAAGAAGAACCAATTCTTCCTAATGTTCCCAATCAACAAGAAATGAAAGCATTTAAAGGATGGCATGAGAGAGCCAGAAAAGTTATGTACTGGCTGTCTATCAGTATTTCAGATTCTATGATTGTGCATATTTAAGATGCAAGTACGCCAAAGGAGGCATGGGATACTTTGGCAAAAATGTATAGCACAAATACACAAGCCAGGATAATGCAGCTCAAGCAGGAGTTGCACAATGTGTAGAGAGAAAATATGAGCATCAATGACTACCAGGTGAAGAAAATTGCAGATGCACTTGCTTCCATTGGGTCACCAGTGGAAGATGATGATCTAGTTTCTGTGACCTTGAATGGTCTAGGAAAGGATTATGCACAGTTTCAAACATCCATTGCCGTCCATGAAAAATTTCCTGATTTTGAGTTGTTTGCTCTTCTAATTTCTAAAGAGCAAAGAAATGGTGGTGCATCTTCTTCAGGAGAAACTTCAAAAGAAATTGTCTTCTACTCAAATGCTGGAAGAGGTAGAGGCAGAGGTAGAGGAGGCCGATCTGGAGGCCATGATAGAAATCAGAATATGCAGCAAACTCAAGAAAACCAGTCCTTTAGAGGAGGACGTGGTAACTCTAGAGGCAGGGGGAGCCAAAGAGGTCGTGGTGGATGGCAGAGAGGCCAAAATGCAAATAGCAATGTTGACTGCTACGACTGTGGTAAAATGGGTCATATGGCTAAAGACTACTACAAAAAGCAGAATGACATTATGAATGGAAAATTGTAGCAAGGCAATTATGCATCTTCTAGTAGACAGGGTGATGACAGAAATGAGCATCTATTTATGGTGCAGCACATGACCAATTCTGTGACAAGTGCAGAAGAAAGAAATGATGTGTGGTATGTTGACTGAGGTACGTCAAACCACATGACAGGTCATGTAGAATGGATGCAGGATGCAAGGAAAATGGAAAGACGAGGATTTATGGAGACTGGTGATGATATCGCACATCCTATTGTGCAAATTGTTAAAATTCCTTTGTCTATGCAGGACTCAGGGGGGTCACTCATCATATGTAACCCTATCACGTGAGTTCAAAAGAAGGATATTTTTTATTCCTAAAATTTACAGAAATAAATATACATAAGGGACTATTTAAAGTAGTTTTGGAAAAAATTTACAGATTTGTATAGAAAAGGGGTACATTTTATTAATGAAAAATTTTACAGATAAGGGATTTTAAATATAGGCCTTGAACGCACGTGATATAGAGGGTTTATACATAGTGACCCCCTCGAGATGCAGGATGGGAAAAAGAAATACCTGTCTGATGTATTTCATGTCCCGAATATCACCAAGAACATGGTTTCTATTGGTCAAATGGTTGAGCAAGGCTTGTAGGTCAGATTCAATCCTCATGTAGGCTTTGTTGAGGATACGAAAAATAACGGTCGCTTGATAGCAAAAGCAAAGAAGAAGGGCAGGATGTTTACGTTGGATGCGGACATGCCTGAATTGAGTGCAGCAATGTTTGCACATGGGACCAGTGTAGTTGTAGATATTGATATCTAGCATAAACGCATTGGTCATGTTAATGTAAAATGACTTAAATCAATGCAGGCCCAAAACATTATTGCAGGATTGCCTAAATTCAAGGTTGCAGAAATGCATAAGGTATGTGAAGCGTGTCAATTTGGAAAATAGGCAAGGAAACCATTTCCTAGACATGTTCAAGAGAGTAAGAAGCCATTGGAATTAATCCACTTTGATGTGTGGACTACTAAAGATGCATCTATTAAAGTCTGTCATTATTTTGTCACTTTTATTGATGACTACGGCAGAAAAGTTTGGGTGCATTTTATGAAAAAGAAAAGTGAAGTGTTTGGGCATTTTAAAGCTTTTAAAGCTATGGTTGAAAAAGAAACAGGCCTGCAAATAAAATGCCTAAGGTCAGATGGAGGGGAGAGTACCTCTCAAATGAGTTTGCAAGGTTCCTGCAAGAGCATGGCATAAAGTAGCAATATTCATGCAGTCATACCCCACAGCAAAATGGACTTGCAGAAAGGAAAAACAAGCATATTAGAGAGGTATCTCGGGCCATGCTAAATGAAAAAGACCTACCAGATTATTATTGGGCTGAAGCAGTTGCTACAGTAGTTTACATAATGAACATGACTCCCACTGTAGCAATACATGGCATGACGCCAGAGGAGATGTATACTGGTAGGAAACCATATATTTCTCATTTGAAAATTTTTGGTTGCATTGCCTATGTTCATCTGGCAATTTACATAATGAACAGGACTCCCATTATAGCAATACATGGCATGAGACCAGAGGAGATGTATATTGGTAGGATACCAGATATTTCTCATTTGAAAATTTTTGGTTGCATTGCCTATGTTCATGTGCCAGATAAGTTGAGGTCCAAGTTGGATCCAAAAGCTGAGGAGTGCATCTTTATTGGTTATTCTCTACAGCAGAAAGGGTATAGATGCTATAACCCTTCTACTCGTAAGTTTACAGTGAGCAGAGATGTTGTTTTTGATGAGATAAGCAGCTGGTATAAACCCGTAAGTGTGATTGATGATGTAGATGCACAAAATGGTAATGCTGCACAGAATTCACACCAACAATCACAAAATATTAGTGGACCTGCAGTGTCCTCTAGCAGTGGTTCACATACTTTGCCATGGACGTAGATTGAGATCAGGAGAATCTCCTCAATGCAATGCAGATAGTGGTATGCAGGTATCACGAAAAGGAAAAAAGAAGGTAGATCAGCCCATGTTTGATGTGAATGCAGGTCACTCTTATGTGGATGGTGAATCCAGTGGCTCAGAACAGAGCATTGATGATGAGTTGGGTATTCCTTCTATTGTTACACTTGGAGTAAGGAAGACCAGGGATGTTTTGAGAGCACCTGGACATGAACCTATTTTGCGCAGGTCTACCAGAGCTAGGTATCATGTGGATAGGCTAAAATATGATGGATTTACAGCCATTCACTATGCCTATATGGTCAAAGTGATACAGGAACTAGAACCCACTTCTTTTGAGCAAGCCATGGGAAAAGAAAAATGGGAGAAAGCCATGGATGAAGAAATGGATGCCTTGGAAGCAAATGCTACATGGGAATTGGTGCCTTTGCCTAAAGACAAGAATACAATTGGCTGTAAGTGGGTTTATAAGGTGAAGCACAATGCAGATGGTTCTGTGAACATATACAAGGCAAGATTAGTTGTCAAGGGGTATGCACAAACATATGGGATTGATTATGAAGAAACATTCATTCCAGTTGCAAGGATGGCAACTGTAAGAGCAATCATTGCTATGGCTGCATCAAAGGGATGGTCGTTACATCAGATGGATGTAAAGAATGCCTTCTTGCATGGTGATTTGCAAGAAGAGATCTTTATGTAGCAACCACCAGGTTATGTTCACGTTGTTCATCCTAAGTTTGTTTGTAGGTTGAAGAAAGCCTTGTATGGCTTGAAGCAAGCACCTAGAGCATGGTCTGACAAGATAGGACAGTATCTTGTCACTATTGGCTTTCAGATTTCCAAGGTAGATTTCTCACTTTATGTGAGAAAAATAGAGAAAGGTATTATGCTACTTGTCATTTATGTTGATAATTTGATCATCATAGGTGATAGTGATGAAGATATACTTCATGTGAAAATGCTATTGAAGCAGAAGTTTGAGATGAAAGATTTGGGAGAGCTACATTATTTCTTGGGCATTGAGGTGATTAGATCACCAAGTGGGATACGGCTCTTGCAGAGGCAGTACGGATTGGACATGCTGTCCAAATATGGGATGACAAGCTGTAAGCCTATTTCAGTTCCTTTGGAGCAGAATGTGAAGCTAAGCGTAGATGCTAGTGAGCTTTTAGACTACCCTACTATGTACAGTCGCATAGTAGGAAGTTTGATTTATATGACTATTACTAGGCCAGATTTGAGCTATGTTGTTGGATTGGTAAGTCGGTTTATGCAGGCTCCAAGGAAACTGCATCTAGATGCGGCTAGATGCATACTCAGGTATGTGAAGTCCACATCTATTTTATGAGGCTGGGGTTCAGATACAGTTGCATGGATACCCTATGCTAATTGGGTTGGTAGTATTTCTAATAGATGATCTACCAGTGGATATGTGTTCTCTTTTGGGAGTGCTACAGTCACTTGGAGCAACAAGAAACAGCCTATAGTTGCCTCTTGTCGAGCATAGAGGCTGAGTACACGGGTGCAGCAATGGTTGCATGTGAGGTAGCTTGGTTGCATAAGCTACTTTATGATATGCATCAGTATATAGATGGGCCAGTTGTCATTTATTATGACAACATGAGCAGTATACACTTGGCAAATAACCCAGTCTATCATGCTAGAACAAAGCACATTGAGGTGCATTATCACTATGTGCGGGAGAAGGCTTTACTAGGTCTTATTGATCTAGTTTATGTCAGCACAGAGGATCAGGTAGCTGACATATTCACGAAGGAATTAGGCGCAGAGAAGTTGCGCAAGTTTAGAGACCTGATTGGTGTGCAGGAATTGGGATTGAGCTCGACGGGGAGTGTTGGAATATCGAGCTCCACTCGTGATATGCCAGGGTGACCGTTGTGCATTTATGTCACCGACTTGTTAGCTATAGATGTGGTTGGTACATCGCCCATGAATAATAGCTGGATGATAGCTATCCTTATGTACTCTAGTTCGTAACTCAATTAGTATGCCACCTTAGTTAGCTAAGTTTGGTTTGAGACCCACATATAGGGTTCTTCTATTTCTTTGTACAAGAGTTCTTTTGGCTTTCACAGTTACTAAGAAGAGGAAAACTATTTTCAGCCTCCACCTTTGTGTGTATTCCCCCATTGTGTATGTGAGAAAGCCGCAAGTGAGACTCCTTCCTTCTCTCCCACTATCTTCACAGAAGAAAGGGGGCGTGACGTAGGGGGAGAAGAAGAGAGAGAGAGGGGGGGAGAGGGGGAGAGAGAGAGAGTGCGCAAGTTGTTCATAACCGTCACTCTTTGATCCCCACTTCCCCTTTATCAACACGTGCTTTAGTCTATGATCACCATGTCGTTTGGTGGAACTTGCGCAACTCATGATCCAATGGTGGGTCTTGAATATCGATAATCAAATGACCAAGGATCATCCAATCATCCTCCCCTAAAGCTCTCCTTAAGAGAGGAAAAGATTAGATTGAACTGCTACATGAATCGATGCAAGGGTGGTTACTAAAATGGATTCCCCTCCCGTCGTGTTAGTTGCACATGCAGCTTGAAAGCAAAAGGGTAGCTGATCTTGCACATAATTTCGTCCATCTTTCTCCATATTTTTGAACAACACTTGAATGGACATCCATATGGGTGCAATCCAGGATTCCATTCCAAAGATAGCATGTTGGATCCAAAAATTGGCTAATCCAAGGTTGAGATGACGATGAACCTTGGCGAGAAATAGGTGTCCTCCTCTCGCCCCTCACAACAGCACAGCTTCATCATGGTGGCAAAGAAATTGGGCAGTATCACTAACCTACTAACCCATTATCCTGTAACTTAGAATTCCAGTCCTATCACAGTGGTTGTGGGAAAAAGGTTGGTCTAGAAGATGAATTCACAATGACCTCATGGAGGAAGTGGTTCCTTGGTGTGACGGCCTGCCGTTAGCATTGGAGGTGATGGGTGTGCATTTTTTCTCAGTCATAAAGACATGAATGGAGAATTTTTGTGGCAGAAATGAAATCCGAAGCTGAAGCAGAGAGCAATTCAAGAATCTTTCATGTCTTGCAGTTCAGTTACGATAAGCTCGGTATTCTTGTGCAGAAAGAATTTCTAGATCTCACAAATTGAATTACGATGGTTGGGCATGGGATACTATGAGTGTATCCTTGTCAACAAACATGTAGATGCCCTATGCAAAAGGAAGGATAATGTTTTATATATATTTGATTTCTTGTCTGCTCATGTCTAGGCTTAAATAAAACTTTGTCATTACTTTAATCAAATTCCAGTAGATTCATGTGGCTCTGCCTTGGGTTTATATGCTAGTATATATTAAGGAGGCTAATCAGCACAACCTGGACCATTAGATTCAAATCAATGAACATAAACCTTTGGACTAAAATTAGGATGATTGAGGTGTCTTGCATCTCGAATTTTGGAGTGGATCTTTGTTCGCCACTAGCAAATTGTCATGAACGGACGTTGAATTCGAACTAACTAGAAGGATGGTGACTTGTGAGTCAGCGGGCAGCTCGAGACGTTCCTATTGCAATTTCATAGTAGACCTTATCTTCCTTCCTTGCTTTTGCTAAAAGTCTAGATGTATTTCTTGATCAAAGGGGTGCCCGAGGACTCGACAAGGAAATAATATCTTGCATGTCATGATTAGGTTCTATTTGGTTTTTGGTTTTTATAGCATTCCATGATCCATTTCCATTGGTCCTCATTCATAATAGCACACTATCTTTTCAATCAATTATTGTGTCTCAAAAAACACAAGGCCTATCACATCCTACTCCTCATGAATCAAGTTGCCATTATTAGTTTTGAATGAATGCCTTGAGTTCTCCCTCAAAAGAGTAGGAATTGCAAAAAAATCAAAGTCTTTGGGGGATGCCGATGATTTGCAACTCCAAAGATGTCAACTGAATTTGGCTCTAAGTGGTTGCAAGCACATAGACATAGTCGCTATTATGTGTATGGCAATCCTTCGAAGCGTCATTTGGTTGTAGGTCCATAAAGATGGAGAATGGCACTCCATTGAGCTAGTGCATGGTGCAATTGTGGTGAATGTGGTAAATCAATTGGAGGTAAGAATCTAATCAGATTCAGATATGCTTCATCTATTCTATTAATTTATGCATAAGAGTACTTGGTTGTTGTTAGTAAGAGGTTTTGTTGGGCCTTTATTCTAAAAATGTAGCGATTTTCATAGCAAACACTTGATTTTCTTTACCCGATCTCTCATATTTTCACAACAACATAATGCATCCATAGACGCTGTTGTCTCTATGCCAACATGGCCTTAGGTAGAGCAGAATGTGTGTGTAGAGTAGCGGCAAAGCTCCGCTTGTACTTGCATAAGGCTAGAAATAATCCCTCTTAGAAATCTAACTTGCATGTTCTACATGCAAGTTCTACATACGATTCCTACATGCGAGTTCTACATGCAACTCCTACATGCCATCTCTATATACGATTCCTACATGCGAGTTCTACATGCAACTCCTACATGCGAGTTCTACATGCAACTCCTACATGCAACTCCTACATGCAAGTTCTACATGGTGAGTCCTACATGCAACTCCTACATGCGAGTTTCAAATGCGAGTTCTATATGCAACTCCTACATGCAACTTCTATATGCAAGTTCTACATGTAGAGAGAAAATGTCTTACAATTCCTACATTCAGAGAGAGAAGCTCTCCAACTTGTATAAATACCCCATAATGGAATGAAGCCCACACTCTTTAGGGCATTGTGTTGAGTTCTACTTTGGTATTCCATGCAATTTTCTCAAGTGTCCGTGCTTCCTTGCACTCCATGTCCAAAAGCATGTCCTAACCTTGCAACTCCTCCTCCCCTCTCCTCCAACCTTGCAACCCATCCTCTCCCTCTCCTCCTCCCTCCTCCTCCTCCCTCTTCCTCCTCCTCCTCCCTCTTCCTCATCCCTCCTCCCTCCTCCTCCTCCTCCTCCTCCCTCCTCCTCCCTTCTCCTCCTCCCTCCTCCTCCTCCTCCTCCTCCCTCCTCTCTCTTCTTTCCCCCATGCTCTTACACCTTCTTCCTCTCCCACTCCTATGCTCCCCCTAAACCCTTAGTTCCTCAACCCTTAATCTCCATGATCTACAAGGGAAATGAGTTCTCCACCATGTACTCTACTCTAAACCTTGAAACCTCTTCTAAACTCTGGAACCTCCTTCTAAACTCTAAAACCTCTCTCTAAACCTTGGAACTTCCTTCTAAACCTTGGACCTTCTTCTAAACCTTGGAACTCCTTCTAACCTTGGAACCTCTTCTAAACCCTAGAACGTCTTCTAAAGCCTGGAACCTCCTCCTAACCCTTAAACTACTCCTAAACCCTGGAAACCCCAATGAAGATGAAAGCCTTCATTACCTCAATCATGACGATACATGTTCCTTTTACCCATGCATGCACTATGTTTGCTTACCACACTTAAGCCTACATCTCTCACCGGAATATGACTCGAGGTCCTAAGCTACACATATACTACAAACGACAACCCCGATATATCTATAGGTGAAAAAAAGCCTTCGAACCCTGCATACTAAGAATACCCTGTTCTTCCCGTGAAAGCTGTGGGAAAGACCCAACATTTGGCATCGCTGCCAGGGAGATTAGCATCTCAAGTAACGAGTAAACATATGCATGTATGTGTAAAAAAACAAACTACTTCGAAGTTTCATGAACATATCACTCAAGGGCTAGGAGAGCTAAAATTTTTCCAACTCAAGTAAAAAAATAAATAATTCCTAGCTGAAACTCGTCGTTATCGGTTTAGGAAAATGCATGTTTTCTAGAAAAATAGCACCTTAAGGAATAAATCGGACCATGTGATGTTGTCAGAGTGTAGAGCTTGAAATTCTAAACATTTCTCCTTTTTACAGAAGCACATTCTGACACAACCACCAAAAGTTATGGGCAATCGATGATTAAAGGTTCTAAATGCCATAACCCAAAATAAAAATTAAAACCACCTCCCTAGTCAAACTTGGAAGGTGCACATGTGTTTGACTAAATCCACAGCTCCCCGTCCTTCTCTATAAAAAAGCACCCATCCCTCTCATACTTTTTCTTTCACATCTTGCCTCCCCCCCCTCCACCCATCCCATTTCCACCACCTCTTTCTTCCCTCCCCCCACCCCCCTCCATCTCCACCACGCCCTCCCCCCTCCATCTCCACCACCCCTTTTCTCACCCTCCACCCCTCCCATTTCCAACACCTCTTTCTTCCCTTCCCCCACCCCCCTCCATCTCCACCACCCCCTCCCCTGCTCCATCTCCCTCACCCCCTTCACCACTCCTTTCCCCCCTCCCTCCCTCCATTCCCCCCCCACCCCCCATCCATCTCCACCACCCCTTCCCCCCCCCCCCCTCTCCCTCCACCCCCACCCTTTCCCCCCCCCCCTCCCTCTCCACCTCCCCCCCCTTCCATCTCCCCCTCCACCACCACCCCCTTCCCCCCCCTCCTCCATCTCCATCTCCACCTCCCCCCTCACCACCACCCTTTCCCCCCCCCTTTTCCATTTCCACTACCCCCCCTCCCATCTCCATCTCCACCCCCACCCTTTCCCCCCCCCCTCTCTCTCTCTCTCTCTCTCCCTCTCTTTCTCTCTATCTCTTCCCCCCCCCCCTCTCTCTCTCTCTCTCTTTCCCCCCCTTCTCTCTCTCTCTCTCTCTCTCTCTCTCTCTCTCTCTCTTTCCCCCCTTTTCTCTCTCTCTCTCTCTCTCTCTACCCCCCGCTCATGGACCTCTCCCTAATCTAAGGGCCTAAGACCCTTTTAATCCTAAGGGCTTAAGGCCCTTAGGTTGGGCCTGGCTACTACGGCGGCGGTGCCTATAGGGACACCTGTGATGATGCTCGCAGTGCCCACCCTACTAGCGACAGCGCCCACCTACCCCAGCCACCCGCTTTTGCCACTGCCCACCTGCTTTCACCACCGGCCGCCCACCCTAGCCACCCCCTTCCCCTCCGCCCGCCCCCTCTCTGCGCTCCCCCTTCCCTCTGCCCCAAGCCCACATTCTCCTCCCACCTTGTGACCGTGCCCTCACCCTTCCCTCCACCCATCGCCACACCCTCTACCACCCACCCGCCCAGCTCACCGCTCCCTCCACCCTCCCCTCCCCTGCACCCTCCCCCCTCCCCTCTGTGTGAAGCCCCCCCCACTGCTGCCGCTGCGCGACATCCCCCCCTAAACGATTTTTTTTAATTCTTTAAATAATTTATTTCAAAAAACCCTAACTTAATCCTTAATTTAACCCTAGGTTAGTTTAACCGAGTTAGGATTAACCTAGGTTAGTTACTAACAATTACGTTAGTTTAACTAACGTTCAATTTAGTAACTAATTGTAGTTAGTAAGAGTACTTAGATTAACCTCCCAACTACAGTAACTTGGAGGATTTAGGCTCGTTACTCTAACTAGAATGAACTTGGTTCAAACCCCTCAGTTGGACTTAAAGTCCATTCACACCACCCTTAGGACCCCCCACCCCCTCCCCAAAAAAGCCAATTTTACCCCTACTTTAACCCCTTGTAACTCATCCGTTTGGGACCCAAAATGGACCCCATTTGCACCAAGATTTCACACACAAAAACACCACGCTACGCGGTATTTTTCCAGCCCATTGCACACCATTTCGGCATCCCTAGTGCTCGCTCATTTGCACCCTTGTGTGGGCCTCGTTTCGCACAAATTCGCTCGTATTTTCATGTCATGACCTTCGATTAATGATCCGTCTGCATCGGCACAATTCCCTACACACATAGGACAATCTTAGGCACATTATTAACATGACGGTCACTACACAAACTAACACCACTCTAACCCTCCCAAAAAAACTACATCCACACCTGCACTTGCGGTGGCAAAGACACCCTTTGCAAATCTCGTCCAATCTGCATGTGGCTACGTTCCGACCAACCCCTCTGATGCCAATGCTCACCAAATCTGCATACAACTATGCTGCAACAACTGCCCCTGACAATCCTCTACCCCAAATCCCCCGTGAGATTCAATCACTCCCTTTAACTCCTCCACGCCACAACATGGCTGGCTGCTATTGCGACAATGATGGGGATATCGACCTCGATGCAGAGGCTGACAATTTCTTTAATCAAAGAAATAATAACACTCAAGGCAGGCGCCCCCTTGGGAAAACTGGAACTTCCCAAATATAATGGTAGGGGAGATCCAGCCCGATTCCTCCAGCATTTTGATGCCGCATGCCGAGCAGGTGGAGATCAATCCCATGAAACCAAGGTGGCTTAGTTTCCCATGGCCTTAGCTGATGAAGTGTCTGAATGGTACCTAGACCTTCTAGTGGAAGAGCGTGCCACATGAGACCTACTTTAAATAGAATTTAAACGATGCGTTCAAACGGAGAGGCTACAAGATGATCCTACTCTCCAACTAAGCAAGATCGAACAACGTCGGCAAGAAGATATATGCACGTACCTGGGTAAGATGAAAAGATTAATCGCCAAATGTGACCCACACCCAAATGCAAAGTACTTTACCTCATGGCATGGTTCATTGCAGGACTAAGAAAGAAAATTCAAAAGGACATAAAAAAGATTAGCAGCTATAAAATGTTTCAGTGCTACTCATGCGGCGGCAGCCATTGACATCGAGGATCGCATGATCGACTCAAACACTAATAGTTATGACGGCAGATCTAGTGCACGAGATAAGCACTCAAAAAAGGGCAAATCAAAGTCCACTACCGAAACATCAAATGAAGATCACCTAGAGGCCATGACCATGAAGTTGAAAGAAGACATGATGTAGGCCATGGAACAAAAACTTCACTTGTCTCAACCGCCAACTCAGACATCCATGGCGAGAAAATGTCTGGTTTCCACACTGCATGGCCAATCATATAGCAAATGAGTGCCCAATCCTAAGAGCTAGGATCATTGCACAAGCAAATCCACCGCCAAGGTTGTGGTGCCATATCTGCGTCATCGGCGGCCATGATGAAAACAGTTGCATTTTCAACATACGCAACAACCCACCTCGACCTTAACAATACCAAGCAGCACCCATGCTAGTGTACAGGCAACCGACACTTGCACAAGCATCCCCAGCTTTGAGGCTAAATCCTCTTCCTATTCAGACACAAGTCCCACAACTACTCAAGAATTCGAATCCACGACTATATCCAAGAGCACCAAATCTAGCTCCTCAGGCAGTTCCAATACATCAATTACAAGCCGAGGAAGTAGACTCATCATTTGAGTATGAAATAGAGTACCCAGTGTACTATGTAGAAGGTGCAGAGGGTCTAATACCAGTTTATGCAAATCAAGTACATCCCAACACATATCGAGCACCAATCAATTGCTACGGTTGTGGTGGAGAAAATCACCGGAGAGTGCCCTCATCGTGGTAGCCCTGCTACATTCCAAGCACTCTGCAGAGATTGTGGCATAGGACATGCTTGTATGGATTGTCCCATGAAAAATAAATTCCCACAACAAATAGAGGTTAAGCCTAATGCCCCAATCGGCATCATTGGGGTGGACCATCATGGGTCCGGCAAGTATAATATCTCAACTTGTAAATGTAATTACATGCCAACAGAAAGAGGCCACCAAGGACCCTAACATTCCAATCCAACCAAAGTGACTTCTTAAAAAGAAAGCACAAGTGCCTCCACCTCCACTAAGAAATGAGCAGTTGAGCTCATCCACATCAACTCCCGAGCCTCAAATAAAGGAAGCTCCATACCCAAATGCAGAGGTGGAGAAGGCTCATTTTCAAGCACTACAACAATGGGTACAAAAGGAACAAGCTCAATTTGAGGCTGAGAAACAAGCTCAAGAACCACTCCATGACTTGGCCCCACAAAGTATTGATACTGTACTCGAGCCTCTGTTCTAACAATAGACTCCACAACATAATGTACCACCACATCAACTTGAAGGAGTTGCACTCTCTAACATCCTGAGTTGCCCTATGTCAATTCCCATTGGAATCCTCCTACGAAATTGTCCCAATCTTTGGGAGAGTTTCAAAGGATGGATTGAACTTGCAAATCCCCCTCCACCTATGAATGACTTCGAAGATATCCCTTTGCAGATGGGTGAGAGAGATGACATATGCAACATTACTATGCCTTTGATCCACAAGGCATATAATGAAGTCCAAGCCATAGTGGATGGTGGAGTAGGTGTAAATGTCCTATCAAAGGAGCTCTACAAACAATGGGGTTTCCCACCAATGCAAAAGGCTAATTTCAACATACGCTTTGCCAATGATTCACGGGCTAAACCCTTAGGAATAGTGAATCATGTGTCCACAAAGGTCGCAGGAGTACGCTTTTCCCTTCAATTCACAATCTTGGATCTTCCCAAAAAATCCTATCAAATCTTACTAGGACATCCTTGGTTACAGGAAGCATCAGTCCTCGATGACTAGGCAACTGATAGACTCACAATCCAGAATCACAGCACCATAGTCAGGGTGAATGTGGGAACAGGAGCTATAAAACCAATTGTGCCTAGAGCATTGGATGACACGTCTTCAATGACAATCTCAAGCAAATCAGCTCCCTTGCAACAGCATGCCATAGCGGGCGATTCACAAAGCAATGTACATAACTGGATACAAAGACATTGGCAACCATCGACAACTGCCATTCATTAGACCCCATCTTCTTGCAGATTGATGCTAAGGTGCTATAGGTAGATCCTCCACTCACACATGAAGAACCAATCGATCTAGAGATGCCATTCTTTATGGCTAACCTTGAGTGGGATAATGAACTTGAAGAAGGTACCCATACCAATGATGACTCAGATTTTCCTTGGGACCATGAAATAGAGGCTGAGAATGCTGAAATTGAAGATCAAATATTTGATAATGACTTAGCCATTCTGCATGCCCTAATGGCAGTCGAGCTCCCAAAAGTTGAACCTCCAAAGTTGAATAATAGCAGAATATCCCACAAGAAAGCTGAAGGAGGAAATCGCAGAAAAGCTAAGGCTGAACCTCAGCTGAACACTTCAATAAATTCGAACCGAATTGTACCTTGCAAAGCCAGCTCCCTCAAAATCAAAACCACTACCTCTTGAATGGTCCCCTGAGGGACTGGAAGGAGTATGCACAGCAAATGAACCCTTACTTGGAAACACCTTACCAGTGGAAAAGTTACCCCATAGTTCCCGACGTAAGAAGTTTCAAAAATATAAGCCACATGTGCAAATGAAGCTCGATCAAGAGACTTTAGAAAAAGAAAGTCAAGAAGAGCCTAACAAATTGGTAAATGCAACTATGCCACCCAGTACACATGGCACATGTTAGGCTAGTTCAACACCATCAGAGGCCGATCTTCGAGAAGTGCTGAAATACTTCAAGAATTACACAAGTGGTAGTGCACCAATAGCAATGCCAAGACCACTAAGAGAACCTGAAGTTCAAGAAATTGATAGCATTGGCAAAACTCCAATCTATGAGGGACCAAAAAAAACACATACAATAAACCTCGCCCTTGAACAGGAGGAAGAAAAACTGGTTTTCATTGGGAAACAGTTTCGAAAGGAAGATGAAACCAAATTCAAAGCACTCCTAATGGAATACCGTGACTGCTTAGCATGGTCATACAAAGAGATGAAAGGAATTTCACCAAACATGGCAATACACACGATACCTATAAGGGAAGGTGCTCACCCTAAGGTATGTGGACCTTATGGCACAAATCCTAAGTATGGCACCATGGTTTATGAATGAGCTAGAAAAACTCCTAGATGCCAGATTCATCTACGAGATAGAGCACACTGATTGGGTTTCACCCATCGTCATTGTGTCTAAACGCAACAAGAAGCTCAGAATATGTGTAAACTTAAAAAATGTGAATGCCGCCACAATTAGGGATCACTATCCCCTACCCTTAACAGAAACAGTGTTGGAAAAGGTGACAGGCTCCAAAATATATAGCTTCTTAGATGGCTTCAGTGGCTATAACCAAGTGCAAATTGCTCCTAAAGACCAATCAAAAATAGTATTTGCTATAGAATGGGGTATTTTTGCATATAGAGTCATGCCATTCGGCCTTTGTAATGCCTCGGCCACATTCCAGCAATCATGTTCACAGCTTTCAAGTCATTTTTTACTAAGTTTTTCAAGGTGTTCTTGGATGACTTATGCATCCATTCAAACAAAAAAGACCACTTCAAATGTCGTGAAGTAGTACTAATCAAATGTAGGGAGTATGGCATCTCCCTAAATCCAACAAAATGCCAGTTCATGCTCACCCATGGAGTTGTTTTGGGACACATCGTCTCTCAACATGGTATTGCAAACTGACATGGACAAAATCAAAATCATCATGGAATTGCCTGCTACAAATTCCAAAGGTGTACATGTCTTTATGGGACATGCCAGCTATTATAGAAGATTTATATTGCAATATGCCATGATAGCTAGACCACTTTACAAATTATTAGTGGAATTCTCATGGAACGAAGAGTGCGACCAAGACTTTGAGCTTTTAAAGTGGTGCCTAATCACACCACCCATCCTTATATCTCCTAATTGGGATATTGATTTTCATGTTGATATTGATGGATCCAAGTATGCAATTCGGAGTGTGCTTTGTCACCTGGTGAACATAAGAAAGACTACCCATTCTACTTTGCTAGTCCTCGACAACTCAATGATGCAGAGATCAACTATACCACCACAGAAAGAGAAGCCCTAGCAATGGTGTATAGTGTAAAGAAATTTTGGCACTATCTACTGGCAAATGATTTTGTCTTCTAGACCGACCATCAAGCATTAGTTTATCTTGTGAACCGTCTGTGTACAATAGGAAGAATAACCAGATGGCTCCTCTTGCTTCAAGAATTCAACTTCAAAATAGTGGTCCGCAAAGGTGCCCAACACTACATTGCCGATCACATGTCTCGTGTCAACTTGGGAGAAGAAGCCACTGGAGTAAGAAATGACTTACCAGATCCACACTATTTCAAATAGATGCTGTTCTAGAGTGGTGTGGAGATATCATTGGGTACTTAATGGCAAGAAGACCACCCCCTAAAATGAAAGCAGTACATGCCAGAAAATTGATTCTAAAGGCTGCACCCTATCAACTCACTACAGGACAACTATACAAGATGGGCAAGGACTAGATATTAAGAAGATGTGTAATGCCTCATGAGATCATGCCAATCCTGAGTGAAGTCCATAAAGGCATTGTAGGAGGATACTTCCAAGGGGAAGCCACAGTAAGAAAAGTTTTCCTCGCAGGCTATTGGTGGCCAACACTGTGGGCAGATGCCTATGAATATGTAAAAGGTTGTGATGTATGCCAACAGAATACTAAACCACAACACAAAGACTTCAATCCCCTAACAATAGTTGTTGCACAAAAACCATTTGAAAAATAGGGGATTGACTATGTGGATCCCATCCATCCAGCAGCAAAAGGAACATAGGCACGCTACATCATTGTGGCCACTGATTACTTTACAAAATGGGCTAAAGCTAAAGCAGTCAAAAAGGCAGATGCCAGAAGTACAGCAAGATTCTTATACAAAAATGTGATTACCCGATTCGGATGCCCCATTGAAATTGTGTTGGATAGAGGCACACATTTTGTTAATGAGGTAATCTAAGAACTCTTGTCTCGCTTTATGGCAATCCATAGAAAAAGCATACCCCACTACCCCCAAGGGAATGGACAAGCCGAATCCACCAACAAAATAATGTGCATTATCCTCACCACGGTAGTAGAATCACAGCATTCTGATTAGGCAAAGAAACTGAATGCAGTCTTATGGGCATATAGAACCACATTCAAGGTCAAGTCTTCCTTAGTTAGGAATAGGTTGTATCACGAGCACTCACTGGCATATGTACATCTTCGCACATATAGGTAGCATCAATCCATTTTAACCTAGGGCTCAGAAGTGATTCCTGAGTTCTAGCTACCCTATGAAAATCCCAGCAACAAAAAAAGCATATAGTTAGTCCCTACCTATAGGACTTCTTATAAAGAAGAAGTGAGAAGAGGTTGTAGCAGAGCTGCATGCCATGAGCTTAGATCAACTAGCTACAAACAAGGAAACATTAGCTATGTTGATGTCCTCTCAAAGATAGGAGAAACAGCTTGGGCACACAATGTCAAAGATGTTGTCAAATCACAAGGATCAACATGGCTCCAGCTATTGGACACATAGTGGATGCAATGCACAATCATCCTGATTTGAAATAAGGACATTTGAAAAAAGTGGATGGGATGTAACAAGTTGGACAAGCACATCATACACATGATGGACACAATGCAATTCAATGGTTGCCCAGACTAGAATAGTGGTTGTTTATGATTGAGTTTTAGAATAGTTTAATTGTTTAATTTAAAAATCAGGTTGGCGTTGACTTAATGTGATTGTCCTAAACTAGCCCATGGTTGGAACATCACGTGATTATCCTAATTCAGATAGATGGTGGTCTGTGATTGAGTTTTGGAATGTTTAATTTCTACATTAGGCTATCTTGGACTTAATGTAATTATCCTAGACTAGCCCATTGCTTGGAACATTAACCAACCATGTCTGGTTTAGATCAAACACCAATTATGTGATTGTCCAAAACTATCATGGTTGAATTTATAATATATTAACAAGGCTAATCGATTAGGACCATGGAATGAATTAGAGCCCATAGATTTACATGGATGACTATAATCCATTGGATGGAAAACAATTACATTTGAGGCTGATCCCATCTTGGTCTCTTTCATTTGTACTTAGTCTCCCTCTTCCGCATCGTTGGATGTTTGAGATTAAATAACCTCCATTGGATGCAATTCATTGTGCATCGAGTGTTCACCATTTCATTTATGGTCAAAAACCCTTTTATTTTGGTCGATCTCTTTCAACTCAACTGCTCCATGTTTGAGCACTTTGAGGAATGGAAAGATCTTTGAACATTATAGTTTCAGAATGCAACTATGACCAAAACAAGAAAGCAAGCTCTTGAGATTGTATTGGAAGAATGAAAGAAGTAAAATTGGAGGTGTATTGATCATCTTTAGCGAGGGAAGGATCGATACCAACACTTCATCGCCTTCTCCCATCACAAAACCTTTATGATCCTCCTCTCCTGATTGCATGTTTGAGGATCTCCATTGATTTTAATCCATCTTGCCACCCTCTTTTCCATTCACATGTTAGCTAAAGTATCCCGGTGGTTGGAACATCAAGCAACTGTGGTGGCTAATTCAGGTCAAACACCAGTTATGTAATTGTCCTAAACCAACGTGGTTGAATAGAAATAGATAGCAATATATCTGATTTGCGTAGCGATAGGACAGTTCCAGTGCCGAGTCCAAGTACTTTTCCGGATAAAAACTGATTCTTGTTGGAGTCGATAGCCGATTATGCCTTCTACATTGGCCGGCGAATCAATTTGACAGAATAATGTGTAAAAGGATATATTACATTCGGTGCCCCTTTCGCTTACTCGTGTGATCCACCCGGATCCCACTCGACGCACCGGGGCCTTCGACGCTTCCGAAAACCGGTCTTACGAGGCCTCTACCTTGGGCTTCATCAGTCGTTCACTCGACATCATTCCCGGAAGCAGTCGCGCATTCATTCTGTGATTGTCCTAAACTAGCTCAGTGGTAGCATGTGATTGAGTTTTTAAAAGTGTTAAGTTCTACATCGGGCTGAGTCAGTGGACTTAATGTAGTTGTCCTAAACCAGCTTGGTGGTTGGAACATCAAGCAACCATGGCTGGTTCAAGTCAAACACCAATTATATGATTTGTCCTAAACTAGTGTGGTTAAAGAAAAATTAGAAAAATATATTTTGCAATAGAATTAGCAATATATTGTTATTGTCTAATTGATGGCTAGCTTAATGGTTGAAATTGATGTGATTCCTAGTAGTTAAACTATTTAAATTTAGCGTTTTGTTGGTTCAGGCCATATACCAATTAATTTCTAAACCTAATTTTCCTAAACCGACTCGATGGTTGGAACATCAGCGAGCTAGTTCAAGTCATACAATAGTTACATGATTGAAATTGTGGTTGGATAGAAATACAAGAAATATTCAGGTTAGACACAAATTATGTCACTATCCTAAACTAGCCCGGTGATGGAAACAGTAGCATTGATTAGTTTAATTAGACTATTTTTTTAACATGTACAATAGTATATTGTCGAGTTGGTTTGATTTGGACACTAGCTAGTGCTTGAAATTTTGGATCCAAACTCCATTTACTGTCACACTAGATGTTGTAGCTACACATCAAGAATTCAGTTATGACCATGCACTTACTCAGCACATAAGTCCTCAGAATGAGGCACTCGCATCTTCTGCAACATGCAGAGATACATACCGCATCACCTTAATCTGTTCAGGTGATTCCATTCAGGAATCCATCACTGATGCTTTCATCTCTGACATGGAGCATACCTTGTACATGGTTCCCACGAGCAGTACAAATCAACACATCAGTCATCAAAACATTCTAACATCAACTCATTCATGCCTCATTGCACCACCATTGGATCCAATGATCACCACCTCTCCTGATCAGTAAGTCATGCCTCACCATGAGGATATTTATGCATTAGTGCAATCCTGTCCCAATGCAATGGACATCATGAAGTTCAGCCATAATGTAGCCTAGATAACCACAATGTTTCAACATGCACATATGGTTATCATATACAATCCATACTTGACGTAGATTAGTGGTTGGATCCCAGACCATAGATCAGTGCCTGCATTACATTTGGTACTGCATATGGACATCTTTTGTTTTCTCAGTTGTATTTTAGGCTTCTAGGTCATTATACTATCAGTTCCTTCTTGATGAGCTTGTGATAGATGCTACATCACATGCCGACAAATGTTTACCTATGCACACAATAGGATGACATTCAACTCATGACACTTGACCATATAGGTTTGATAGGTTATTGTATCTTGTCAGTTTGATAAGCTTCTTCATTAGCAGAGGTGTATCAAACTTGCACCTTCGTCCCCATATTTTCAGCCCCTGGATTACTATGTCCAAAGTGACTATGTAGTCTTCTTTGACCCTGCATCATATGATAGAGATTACTCTACTAAAATTTTTTCTTTGTTTTAGGATTAGCTAAGCAGCATTGAAATAGTTCCAAGAACTAGCATAGGAACCAGCACGGTGTTGCAAGTAGATGAGAAGTAGATGCACTTTCCTTGGTTTAGAATTAACTGGCAACCCCCATTAAAATAGAACCAAGGTGGTTTTTGCACAAGGAAACACATTTTCCTTCGTTTCAAATTAACTTCAAAATGAAGTAAAATGTATGTCCTTCCTTTAGGATTATCTTTTAAATTAATGAAAATGTTTAACTTTGTGCAACCTGCACAATTGTTGCAAGGAAATACATTTTCTTTGATTATAGAACTAGTGCAGTGGTTGCACAAGGAAATACATTTTCCTTTGTTTAGGAGTAAATTTTAACCACTTGTCTTAAACTCGATGTGAAATATATGAACAATTGTGGGACTCCAGTGCAGGTCTCATGTGCCCTAGCCAATTAATGTAAATACATTTTCTTTCATTCAATTAGGAGTAGCTACTACCACCTCCAAGAACTAGCACAGTGGTCGCAGCAAGACAACGCCAGCACGATGGTTGCAAATCTAGATCAGTATGGGAGAGCTGCACATAGATGACAATTGGAGAGCTATGGGTAGATGATAATTGGCAAGATGTGGGTAGATGACAAGTGGCAAGTAACGTAGATGAGAGGACAGACTGTGGGCATAGTCTGATGCACAAAGATGTAGAATAGAGACTTCATGAAGGAGGGAAGAATGACTCATGTAGTGACATGTGTTAAGATTTGTGGTGTTCAAAATAGCATGTTCTGATAGATTGCATCTCATTATTGTGCTAGTAAGGCAATCATTACATTGGAAAATTTTCATCAAGAGCATGAGTTGAATTCAAATATTGCCCACCAATTTGTCATGTCTGCACGACTCCAAAATTGCCCCAAAAATAGTTCCATGATTGGATGCACATGATTTCCATTTACCCTAATGCTGCAAAGAAATTGGGTATATGTTTGATATGTTTTTAGCAATCTCTCTCATGATTTTAGACACTAAAGCATGGGTTAACAATTTTAAACAACCTAAGAGATGCCTTGTAAGAGTACATTTTGTGTATGCTGAACAGTAAGAGAGAGAACAAATACATCCATTTTATAATATAGCCATGCATATCTATCTTACTCCTTAGAAAATGTTGTCAAGATATGACTTAAGAAATGATTGCATAATATTTTGTGATAGTATTGCACCATATTGATATGCACGTTAAATTAATGGATTGATCCAAAAGAGCAAATTGAGGCTAGGACAATGATAGACATCATTAAGAATAATTAAAATCACTTAGGTGCATGAGCCATTAAGGGATATAGTATTGAGACAGATGAACAATGCAAATCAGATGTAGATGTCATTGTTTTAGCATGTGATAGTTGCTTCATATTAATATAATTAATGAAATACATTTACATGAGTCCATTTTTTCCTTAGGTGTATATACTTTCAAAAAAATTATCATGCACATATAAGCATACCACTTACATGTGTGATACCATATAGAACACTAGTGTTGCATCAATTAACATGACACATTATAAGAATGAATAATCCATAAAATTCATTTTGAAAATATCAAACCTTATGAAGGTTAAACAAACTAATTAGTCTAACACAGAGTACTCTTATGCAAACACACACACACATACACACACCCCCCCTTTCCCTATCTCTAACACGATTACCTCTTTGAACTCATATAAAAATTTTCCCCACACATACACTTAAACTTTTCTTAACTCGTATGGGTTTTAACTTCCCCCCCTTATCATTTAAACAATCTTTGGCATTATATATATTCTGATTGACATTTATGGCTAATCCACCCCCAACTTTTTGTTTATATAATATATAAACCCCCACATAGCCAACCTACCCCTCGCGGATCATTTTCAACCACCACCTTATGTGCATTGGCGCCACAACCCATAAACAAGCCATTATTTGCACCTCCCTTCTCCCTCTATTTACATCTAATTTTTATGTCTACCTTCATACGTCGTGTAGCTTTGTGTTGGGGAATGCCCTCCATTGCAATCTTGCTCTCTCTTTGTTTTTTGGAAGTCCTTATGTACACCTTACATTAGGGGAGAATTGGGGTCTCAAAAGTGCCTCATAAGGAATGGGTTAAGAAATGGATTAGGCCTAGTGCAAGTCCTCTTGTGGGGTCCAAGGGAGTCCTAACCCCCCCTACCTAGGTGGGTTAAGCCCAATTGATCCCACCTCTTACACCTAGGAGCAGGCCCCCTCTTACACCTCTTACACTAAGGAGGGGGCACTTTTTGCAAAGTCAAAATTTTGAAAATTTCGAATTTGAATTCCCTCTCTCCACCCTCCTCCCCCCATCCTCCAAAACTTTTGAATTTTGAAATTTGAATTTGAATTCCCTCCTCCTCCCCCCATCCTCCTCCTTGTCTCCCTCCTCCTCTTCCACATGTCCCATTCCTCCTCCTCCTCCTCCTCCTCCTCCCTCCCACTACCTCCCTCCTCCCTCCCCCCCTCCTCCTCCCTTTGTCCACATGCCTCCTCCTCCCTCCTCCCACATGCATCCTCCTGCTTTTTCCTCCTCCTCCGTCCTCCCACATGCATCCTCCTCCTCCCCCCTGCTGCTTTTTCCTACTCCTCCTCCTCCCTCATGCTCATCCATTCTCATCTTCCCTCATGCTCATGCCTACTCCTCCTTTGTCCTACTCATGCAAGCTCCTCTTGCCATGCTCACGCCTGATCCTGTTGCTTCTACTCCTCCTACTCATGTGTATTCGTCTGCCTTCATCCTCACACCTAGTCCTCCGCTTGCTTCTCCTCCCTCGTAATCATTCATAGTCCTTCTCATCCCTCCTCAAACATCACCTACCTTTTGATGGCACCATTTGTGTAGATCTCCCATGTTACCATGTGACCATACACAGTTGCACGATCAATATGTGATCCATGATTGTTTTTTTCAAGAAAAGAAGCATCTTGAACCTCAGTAGGTGCCTAAAGAGGAGAATATGAGAAAAAATGTCGATTTCATAGTGTTTCAATGTAATTTCTTACTTTGGATTATCCATAGTGGTGCATTGATTTTGCTAAGGTTCCCTTAGTTGTTCTTTCAGGACCTTCATGAAGGATGATATGAGAATGGTGGGCATGGATGATATGGACTCTTCATATCGAAAGACAGAAAGTCATGCATGAGCAAGTTGTCTTGGAGGTGATGCAAGACTTGAAGGGAATGGTGATGCAAACAAGATGCTTGGAGCTTATGACGCTCCTAATGTAAGTCTTGAAGCTCAAAAGTTTATTGAAGAAGAAGAATTCACATGATGCATTACATTTATTTAAACCTAAATTTCTAAAATGATGTTTCTTCATTTGGAACAAGAAGGCATGGAGAATTCAAAGTATTGACCTAAGGCAACCTATGTGATCCATTCCAATGCGTTGTATATGAGATTATAAGAACTTACGAGTTGAATGTGAGATTCCAAATAGCATAGTGGTCTTTCTAAGGACTAGTCGAGGATTCAAAGACCCTATTATTGGTGTATTAGAGTTGGAGAAGAAGAGAAACAGGTTATGAAGCCTCTTTGTAATACAATTTGAAATACAAACACCTATTTCTAATAATATTCTTCTATCTAAAGCAAAAAATTTTCATATATCTGTGGCCAAATTGTGAATCTTTTGTTATGTCTATTTTAATTATCTGTTGTTTTTAATATTGCATCTTTTTTTATATCAGCTTGCACACAAAAGTTATATCACATATTGATGTAACTTACAAGTCAATAAAATGTTGTTTGCCAAGTTTGGCCATTCCAATACATATGTAGAAGGGATTTGACCATGGCACCACATTGATTAGATGGAGTGTTTAAAAACCAAAATTTGAGATTTTCCTACATCACCTTGTAAAGGATTGATGCATTTGATGATTTTCCACGAAGAAATATAGATTTTGAAGGGGTAGATGAAGAAATTTGATAACTTTGGCCATTTCAATGTCAACTTTTGGCAAATGTAGGAGGAATTTGATCGCAAGGGAGAAGGGAAAGTTGGTTGGGACATCATGGGGTGTCCAAAAATGCCAAAACCCACCATGGCACGAATTTGGCCATTTGGACACCCTCCAAATGGCCAAATTTGCGCCGTGGTGGGTTTTGCATTTTTGGACATCCCATGACATCCCAACCAACTTTGTCTTCAGTGCCGCGGTCGAATTCCTTCAACATTTGTAAAAAATGGACATTGAAATGGCCCAAATTGTCAAACTCCTTCATCTACCTAATTGAAATCCATGTGTCTTTATAGATGCATCAACTTCAACATAGATAAACATGGAAAATAAAATATTTACAAAGTAACTTAGTAAATGATGGTTGGTTAATATGACAACTTATGTGCCTTGTAGCATAGCTCTGGTAAGACCCTTAGGCAATATATTCTCTATATAATTTCTTGCACTTTGGAGGAACCTTGTAGGTTGGCTATGTCAATGTAATTTTTAATTTAATCCAGAAGACTTTGCTCTTCCACTATATCACCTTGTAAATTTTCATTTTCTTTGTTTATCTTGCCTTTGGAGCCACCTTTTAGGTTGGTTGTGTCAATGAGATATTTGATTTCATATCACTAAATCACCTTGAAATGATTTGATGCATTACATGAGAAAATATATATTTTGAAGAGGAATCTAAAATTTTCATTTTTTATGTTTTCTTAGTCATGGAGGTTTGGCTATGTCCATGTATCTTTTATTTTAATTCTTAGGTTTGCTACTATATCACCTTGTAAAGGATTGATGTACTTCATGATTTCCTATGAAGAAATATAGATTTTGAAGTGGTAGATGAAGAAGTTTGACAACTTTGGCCATTTTGATGTCCATTTTTGGCAAATAAAGGAGGAATTCGACCACGATGCAAAAGACAAACTTGGTTAGGACATCATGGGGTGTCCAAAAATGCACAAACCCACCATGGCACAAATTTGCGATTTGGAGGGTCGCGCCATGGTGGGTTTGTGCATTTTTGGACACCCCATGATGTCCTGACCAACTTTGCCTTCTGTGCCATGGTCAAATTCCTCCTACATTTGCCAAAAATGGTCACCAAAATTACCAAACTTGGTTGAGAGTATTATTTCAACTTGGAATATTCATAATATTTTCCTAAATTAGTTTTATATATATATATATACAAGTAATAGAACTTAATTGCATGGAATATGAAGAGAATAATAAAATAGCTATAACTTTTGCGCTATAACTCCAATTGCAAATTTTTTTAGTTCAAAATTGAGAGCATGAGTAGCTCTATGATATTTGACCATATTTTTCCCTGAATGTTCAAATTCAATGTAGAAGACCTTCAAAAATCAGTCATAAGTTGAGGGGGTCATAAATTTGTAATTACTTTGGATACAAATGAAGGAAAAGGGACAAGTTTACATCTAAAAGGTTCACCTCTCTACACAACAAACTTGGAGGTGGTGTATTCAATACTCTACAATTCAAAGCGACATTACCTTATATTGAATTAACAACACATTCAAATTTCAACCATGAGTCAATCAAAATTATTGCTTATGACATGGTATCTTGCAAGGAAGAGAATGTGATAAAATGTACAATTTTGTATTATAATCTCTCCATTCAAATACAAAGACTCTTCATAGCTATACCTCCTCTTTGCTACCTCTAATACATAGAAAAAAGCTTGAAAAAAGAGGCTTTTGAAATCCCCAAGTAAGATCCTAATAATAATACCATTAAGGCTCTCCTCTCGGGGTAGCTAGGCACAAAGTCTTTTACACCATTGCCAATTGGATACAATGCAATAGGGGAAGCCATGTGATGTGGATCACAATGATCAAGCTGTCAATACTTTGATGCACTTCAGTAGTTAAGTAGGCCATTCTAAAAATTAGATGTGGAAAACCACAATGTATTTTCTTGCTTGACTAATATAGTGCACCAATGAGTGATCTCAAATGCCTCCTACATCAATTCAACAACCATTACATTAGCAGACCTAACAAAGCACATTACATTAAAAGACCATAAAATATAAATCAATACATAGGATGCTTACCATCATGGCATTGTCTCCTTTAATGATGCAAGCAAGGCAAATAGGTATAAACGGTAAACTTTAGACATGAAAACTTTATACATATTCTTTGAAAACTTTGGACACGAAACCACACAATAAAACCATCAATGCTTTTAATGTCCTCCAAGTCATGAAGAGACCCGAAACACAAGGTGAAAGCTACAAGGTATGTATATTTGGACCATTTTGTAATTATGAAGCATTACTTACAAATGAGTCATTTATTTTTCTAATGTTATCTTGATTTCTGCAGAAATTTTATGGAGGAGGTTATTGGAAGAAATTCCTCTGACAAACTTTGCCATCAAGAGTGTAATTGAGAAGAAAGAATTCATTTATATTCTTAGGGACCCTCGTCGGCGTGCATTGTGACATGCAATATTACAAGAGGTTGCAACTGATTTAGAGAATCTTGTAGATCCATCGGAAGTTGTCCATGCATGTGATGCTACTGGCATTAGTTTGAAAGGGTACTTAGTTGTGTATAACATCTTTGTAAATGTACTTCGAGGTCAAGGCATTAAGAACCCTCTATTGCTGAGACTAGTATACATTAGAAATGCAAGGAAAGAAACAAAATCTGTTGCTCAAGATTTGTCGAGTGGATTTATACACATCTCAGAAAGTATGATGTTGGAAGGCACAAACAAGACAAATGTCCAACATAGCAAAAAGAAAGGAGGACCAACTACCAAAGGGGCAAAGCAAGGACCAAGGACCTTTGAGTACACAGAGCATAATAATGTTTTTTTGGATGTACGTAGGGTCCAAGCTGCAATGGTGGAGTTTTACAACATGAAAGCATGGGGTATGTTAAAATTATATTGTTTAGAGACTCAACTAACTAAGGTGGCATACTTAACTAAGCCACGAACTAGTGTAGATAAGGATAGCTGTCATCCAGCTATTATTCGTGGGCGGTGTACCAACCGCATCTCCAGCTAACAAGTCGGTGACATAAATACACAACGGTCACCCTGGCATATTGCGAGTGGTGTGAAGATAGTGGGAGAGAGGGAAGGAGTCTCACTTTCAGCTTTCTCACATGCACAAATGGGGGAATACGCACAAAGGTGGAGGCTGAAAACAGTTTTCCTCTTCTTAGTTGTGAAAGCCAAAAGAACTCTAGTACAAAGAAAATAGAAGAACCCTATATGTGGGTCTCAAACCAAACTCAACTAAATAAGGTGGCATACTAACTGAGCCACGAACTAGTGTAGATAAGGATAGCTGTCATCCAGCTATTATTCATGGGCGGTGTACCAACCGCATCTCCAGCTAACAAGTCGGTGACATAAATACACAACGGTCACCCTAGCATATCGCGAGTGGAGCTCGATATCTCAACACTCCCCCTCGAGCTCAATCCCAATTCCTGCACACCAAGCAGGTCTCTGAACTTGCGCAGCTTCTCTGTGCCCAATGCTTTCGTGAATATGTCAGCTACCTGATCCTCTGTGCTGACATAAACTAGATCAATAAGACCTAGTAAAACCTTCTCCCGCACATAGTGATAATGCACCTCAATGTGCTTTGTTCTAGCATGAAAGACTGGGTTCTTTGCCAAGTGTATGCTGCTCATGTTGTCACAATAAATGACAACTGGCCCATCTGTAGATTGATGCATATCATAGAGTAGCTTATGCAACCAAGCTACCTCACATGCAGCCATTGCTGCACCCCTGTACTCAGCCTCTGTGCTCGACAAGGCAACTGTAGGCTGTTTCTTGTTGCTCCAAGTGACTGTAGCACTCCCAAAAGAGAACACATACCGCTTGGTAGATCGTCTATCAGAAATACTACCAGCCCAATCAGCATCAGTGTATCCATGCAGCTGTATCTGAACCCCAGCCTCATAAAATAGTCCATACTGCAATGTGGACTTCACATACCTGAGTATGCATCTAGCCGCATCCAAATGCGGTTTCCTTGGAGCCTACATAAACTGACTTACCAACCCAACAGCATAGCTCAAATCTGGCCTGGTAATAGTCATGTAAATCAAACTTCCTACTATGCGTCTATACATAGTAGGGTCTTCCAAAAGCTCACCTGCATCCGCGCTCAGCTTCACATTCTACTCCAAAGGAACTGAAATAGGCTTAGAGCCTGTCATCCCATATTTGGACAGCATGTCCAGTCCATACTGCCTCTGCAAGAGCTGTATCCCACTTGGTGATCTAATCACCTCAATGCCCAAGAAATAACGCAGCTCTCCCAAATCCTTCATCTCAAACTTCTGCCTCAATAGCATTTTCACATGAAGGATATCTTCATCACTATCACCTGTGATGATCAAATCATCAAGATAAATGACCAGCAGCATAATCCCTTTCTCTGTTTTTCTCACATAGAGTGAGAAATCTGCCTTGGAAATCTGAAAGCCAATAGTGACAAGATACTGTCCTATCTTGTCAGACCATGCTCTAGGTGCTTGCTTCAAGCCATACAAGGCTTTCTTCAACCTGCAAACAAACTCGGGATGAACAGCATGAACATAACCTGCTGGCTGCTCCATAAAGACCTCTTCTTGCAAATCACCATGCAAGAAGGCATTCTTTACATCCATATGATGTAAAGACCATCCCTTTGATGCAGCCATAGCAATGGCTGCTCTTACGGTTGCCATCCTTGCAACCAGGCTGAAAGTTTCTTCATAATCAATGCCATATGTCTGTGCATACCCCTTGACAACTAATCTTGCCTTGTATCTATTCACAGAACCATCTGCATTGTGCTTGATCTTATAAACCCACTTACAACCAATTGCATTCTTGCCTTTAGGCAAAGGCACCAATTCCCATGTAGCATTAGCATCCAAGGCATCCATTTCTTCATCCATGGCTTTCTCCCATTTTTCATTTCCCATGGCTTGCTCAAAAGAAGTGGGTTCTAGTTCCTGTATCACTTTGACCATATAGGCATAGTGAATGGCTGTAAATCCATCATATTTCAGCCTATCCACAGGATACCTAACCCTGGTAGACCTGCGCAAAATAGGCTCACTTCCAGGTGCTCTCAAAACATCCCTGGTCTTCCTTACTCCAGGTATAACAACAGAAGGAATACCCAACTCATCATCAATGCTCTGTTCTGAGCCACTGGATTCACCATCCACACAAGAGTGACCTGCATTCACATCAAACATGGGCTGATCTACCTTCTCTTTTCCTTTTTGTGATACCTGCGTACCACTTTCTGCATTGCTTTGAGGGGATTCTCCTGATCTCAATCTGCCTGTCCATGGCGAAGTATGTGAACCATTGGTAGAGGACACTCCAGGTCCACTGATATTTTGTGATTGCTGCTGTGCATTCTGTGCAGCATTACCATTTTGTGCATCTACATCAATCATCACATTTACTGGTTTATACTAGCTGCTCATCTCATAAAAAACAACATCTCTACTCACTGTGAACTTACGTGTAGAAGGGTTATAGCATCTATATCCTTTCTGCTGCAGAGAATAACCAATAAAGACGCACTTCTCAGCTTTTGGATCCAACTTGGACCTCAACTCATCTGGCACATGGACATAGGCAATGCAACCAAAAATCTTCAAATGAGAAATATCTGGTTTCCTACCAGTATACATCTCCTCTGGCGTCATGCCATGTATTGTTGTAGTGGGAGTCCTGTTCATTATATAGACTACTGTAGCAACTGCTTCAGCCCAATAATAATCTGGTAGATCTTTTTCATTTAGCATAGCCCGAGATACCTCTCCAATATGCCTGTTTTTTCTTTCTTCAATTCCATTTTGCTGTGGGGTATGACTGCATGAATATTGCTGCTTTATACCATGCTCCTGCAAGAACCTTGCAAACTCATTTGAGAGGTACTCTCCCCCTCCATCTGACCTTAGGCATTTTATTTGCAGGCCTGTTTCTTTTTCAACCATAGCTTTGAAAGCTTTGAAGTGCCCAACCACTTCACTTTTCTTTTTCATAAAATACACCCACAGTTTTCTGCTGAAGTCATCAATAAATGTGACAAAATAGTGACAGCCTCCAATAGATGCAGCTTTTGTAGTCCACACATCAGAGTGGATTAATTCCAATGGCTTTTTACTCTCTTGAACATGCCTAGGAAAAGGTTTCCTTGCCTGTTTCCCAAATTGATAGGCTTCACAAACCTTGTGCATTTCTGCAACCTTGAATTTTGGCAATCCTGCAACAATATTTTGGGCTTGCATTGATTTAAGTCGCTGTATATTAACATGACCAATGCGTTTGTGCCAGATATCAATATCTGCAACTACACCGGTCCCATGTGCAAACATTGCTGCACTCAATTCAGGCATGTCTGCATCCAACGTAAACATCCTGCCCTTCTTCTTTCCTTTTGCTATCAAGCGACCGTTATTTTTCATATCCTCAACAAAGCATCCATGAGGATTAAATCTAACCTGCAAGCCCTGCTCAACCATTTGACCAACAGAAACCAGGTTCTTGGTGATGTTCAGGACATGAAATACATCAGACAAGTATTTCTTTTTCCCATCCTGCATAGACAAAGGAATTTTGCCTATCTGCACAATAGGATGTGCAGTATCATCACCAGTCTCCACAAATCCTGGTTTTTCCATTTTTCTTGCATCCTGCATCCATTCAGCGTGACATGTCATGTGGTTTGATGCACCCGAGTCAACATACCACACATCATTGCTTTCTTCTGCACTTATTACAGAATTGGTCATATGCTGCACCATAAATAGATGCTCATTTCTATCATCACCCTGCCTGCTAGAAGATGCATAATTGCCTTGCTGCAATTTTCCATTCATAATGTCATTCTACTTTTTGTAGCAGTCCTTAGCCATATGATCCATTTTGCCACAATAGTAGCATTCAATATTGCTGTTTGCATTTTGGCCTCTCTGCCATCCACCACGGCCTCTTTGGCTCCCCCTGCCTCTAGAGTTACCACGTCCTCCTGCATAGGACTGGTTTTCTTGTGTTTGCTACATATTCTGATTTCTACCATGGCCTACAGATCAGCCTCCTCTACCTCTGCCTCTACCTCTACCAGCATTTGAGTAGAAGACAGTTTCTTTTGAAGTTCCTGCTGAAGAAGATGCACCCCCATTTCTTTGCTCTTCGGAAATTAGAAGAGCAATCAACTCCTCAAAATCAGGAAATTTTTCACGGATGGCAATGGATGTCCGGAACTGTGCATAATCCTTTCCTAGACCATTCAAGGTCACAGAAACCAAATCGTCATCATCCACTGGCGACCCAATGGAAGCAAGTGCATCTGCAATTTTCTTCACTTTCATGTGGTATTCATTTATGCTCAAATTTTCTCTCTACACATTGTGCAACTCCTGTTTGAGTTGCATTTTCCTGGCTTGCGTATTTGTGCTGTACATTTTTGCCAAAGTATCCCATGCCTCCTTTGGCGTATTTGCATCCTGAATATGCACAATCATGGAGTCCAAAATACTGATAGACAGCCAGTACATAACTTTCCTGGCTCTCTCATGCCATCCTTTAAATGCCTGCATTTCCTGTTGACTGGGAACAATAGGAAGAACAGGTTCTTCTTCATTTCCTGTAATGAATTCCCAATAGCCTTTTCCCATCAAGAAATTCGTCATTCTAAACTTCCATGCCTGGAAGTTGTTCTTGTCAAGCTTTTCAGTGACAATCTGTGAAAGAGAATCAGATGCCATTACAGAACACTGCAAAATATTCTGTCACTGCAAAAAACACAACTTTTGCCTCACACGGGTAGATCTGCAAAACTGACGAAAGTGGTATTTCACCACACGGTCACTTCCTAGTGATGATTTTGCATCAACAGGCAACAGGCATGAATCTGCAACTCCCAATATCTCTGCACACAGGCATATGATGCAATTTTTGCGGTAACTTTCCACCGACTAGCCGCGCAGTGGTCGCACAGCCAAAAACAGGGCCTTTTTCTGAGTGCCTGCGAAGAACTTTCGCCTTCAAAACGAGCCCCGAAATGGCCTCGAATCTGAAAAATAAAGTCAACAAGGGCTTTGCCCCTTCCCGCAGCATATAATGCCCTCTCGCCACACTGCGAAGGGCGTCTCAATCTGAGACAGTGCACTCTTGCACTTCCGGCTGTGCTACCTGCAGAGATTTGCTCCCAAACTCGAAAAAGGAAAGCAACACTGGTCCTCTTACCAAGACACTACGAACTTGGTTTGCTTTCTTGAGCTCCTTACCATGAACAAGGCTCTGATACCATGTGAAGATAGTGGGAGAGAGGGAAGGAGTCTCACTTGAGGCTTTCTCACAAGCACAATGGGGGAGTACACACAAAGGTGGAGGCTGAAAACAGTTTTCCTCTTCTTAGTTGTGAAAGCCAAAAGAACTCTAGTACAAAGAAATAGAAGAACCCTATATGTGGGTCTCAAATCAAACTCAACTAACTAAGGTGGCATACTTAACTAAGCCACGAACTAGTGTAGATAAGGATAGCTGTCATCCAGCTATTATTCGTGGGCAGTGTACCAACCGCATCTCCAGCTAACAAGTCGGTGACATAAATACACAACGGTAACCCTGGCATATTGCGAGTGGTGTGAAGATAGTGGGAGAGAGGGCGTCTCAATCTGAGACAGTGCACTCTTGCACCTCTGGCTATGCTACCTGCAGAGATTTGCTCCCAAACTCAAAATAGGAAAGCAACACTGGTCCTCTTACCAAGACACCACGAACTTGGCTTGCTTTCTTGAGCTCCTTACCACGAACAAGGCTCTGATACCATGTGAAGATAGTGGGAGAGAGGGAAGGAGTCTCACTTGCGGCTTTCTCACATGCACAAATGGGGGAATACACACAAAGGTGGAGGCTGAAAACAGTTTTCCTCTTCTTAGTTGTGAAATCCAAAAGAACTCTAGTACAAAGAAAATAGAAGAACCCTATATGTGGGTCTCAAACCAAACTCAACTAAATAAGGTGGCATACTAACTGAGCCACGAACTAGTGTAGATAAGGATAGCTGTCATCCAGCTATTATTCGTGGGCGGTGTACCAACCGCATCTCCAGCTAACAAGTCGGTGACATAAATACACAACGGTCACCCTGGCATATCGCGAGTGGAGCTCGATATCTCAACAAGTGGAGCTCGATATCTCAACAGGCAGTTGGACCAAAGTAGAGGAGAAGAGAAAGGGGGCAGACCTATAGTAGGCTAGAGGACAAAAGAAATTCATCCAAACGGTTCCACAATGGAAGGAGAGGGCAGTTGGACTAGAGCAGAGGAGCAGAGAAAGAGGGGGCAGACCTCCAACACACCTAAGGAGAAGAGAAATTTGCCCACAAGGGCCCACAAAGACATAAATGAGATTTGGGAATGATCTGGGGTGGGTGCACATGGGAGGGTGGTCAAGCATGGGTTAAGGGGGGGGAGGATGGTTTGGGTGGTCCCCAATGTAAGAGAAATAGCCAATAGTGGATCTCTACATGCCTACCATCCCTCCACCTCAACATACCATTGCCCCACACAAAGGAGCACTCTCATTGGTACACCTCAAATCCCTCTCTAATCCCTTGAAATTAGGAAACACTAATTGGAGGCCCTTTTGAGACTCCATTTCTCCCCTTATGGGTTGACTACTTCAGACACACTGCTGCTCCTTCTATGACTCGATAAGTGACACAGTTGATCTACTACCTTATTATCTTGCAAGCATCTTCCATTACAAGCCTTAAAGCTCATGTGCCAATCTTTCACTTGCTTCTTGTTGTTCATAAAAAATCTCAACAACAAAAGCAGAATGGAAGAAGGTGAGAGAAAGGGAGTGCCAGAAGAGAGAGCCACACAAAATTTGGTGAGAGCCGAACACCCTAATCTTCTATGTCATTCATATATATATGTGTTTGACTATTGTACATAATCGGGGTTAAGGTATAGTTGCCTTTAACCCCTACAACCTCCCACTTAAAGGCCAATGTGCCTAAATTAAGGGATAACAACCAGTGGACATACTATCTAATTCCCATCAATAGCCAGAAGTGGATCTTCTACTATCCACATGCCCTACATAGTTTGAATCTATGTACCCAAGTACACATATCTCTCCTCTACCAAAGCTGATGCACATCTCTTTGGTACCCTTCATGTACCTCATGATGCACTTAAATGCCTCCCAATGCCTCTTTCCTGGATTAGCCATGTACCGGCTAACAACTCCCACTGCAAATGCAATGTCCGGTCTAGTAGCTATCATAACATACATAAGACTCCTAACCGCTGATGCATAAGGAACCTTGGCCATTATGGCCCTCTCCTCATCTAATTTGGGACTATCTTCCTGACTCAGTTTCACATATGGAGGTAATGGAGTTGCATCCCTCATTGAAACCAGCGTCGTCAAGAAAAAGTCTTCCATTGTCTGGTCTTCAGTACCTAAAACCCCGAGATCTTTGACACTTGTATCAACATCGAACCCTGATAGGACTCCGAGTGCCTCATCCTCTCATAGTCCAAAAAGAATATCTATTTCATGGAGGAATACATACTCTTCTCCATCGATGATGAGGGGGGACAAGGACCATAATTCTGAGTCTGGGTCACTCACACACGGCTATTGGTCTGCCTACATTACTTCCATTGCGGTCAGTTTTTCTTGTATGGCTAGTTACAGCTCACGGCTTCTTATAGTTTTTTTTCAGTGCTCATGGCTAGTTATAGTCCATTGCTCACAATCTCCTATTCCTACAAAGCCACAATCGCTGTTGTGTTGCCTCCTTTGTCACGTGCTTGTCAGTTCGTGGCGATGCTTTTCCCTCACTGGTCTTGCATGGATTTTTTTTTTTTCTCGTAGATACGTTACTTCCTTATGATAACGTCTATATACTTCCCTTGATTATACATAGTCGCTCTTTTGCCATGTGTCCTCTAGTATTGTATTAGTGCCTTTTTCCCTGTTTTTTCTTTTCATATATAGATATACTTTTTTACATCTTTAAGTATACTTAAAAATATATATGTGTGCTCTCTAATTTCAATGGATGTATTCTTTCTTGTTTATTTTCTTTCATGGTCGGTCTTTATTACGTAGAAGATTTTGTTTAAGTTTTGTATTTACCCCTCTTAAGTTTTTATTTTTCTCTATTACCCACTATTTTTATATAGTTAAAATTCTCAATCGCTCTTTGTTTTATTTTCTAAGTAATTGTGAGACTATATAGACTTTTTACTTTCCCTTATTAATTTATATTCAAATTTTTTTCATTCATTTACTTTTAATCCAGTGCACTTTGTTCTCCTTTCATTCATTTAGTCAATTTATTATAATTTTTAGCTAAATATCGTTACACTTTTATAAATGGTTAAGTTGGTCTATTAACATTTATGTTATTTCACAAATTTCTAGCTTGTATTTTAAGGAGGGCTATTAGACTGGGTTGAGAGTACTATATGGGTGAAGTAGCACTGCCCCCTCTCACCGACTCTCTTCGGGTTATACATTGATGAGAGCACATCCTGAGGAAGAAGATGTAAGAGCATGGGCTGAACAGACAGAGAGAAGAAGGGAGGAGGAGGGAGGAGGAGGAGGAGGAGGAGGAGGAGGAAGAGGGGGAAGGAGAAGAGGGAGAGGATGGGTTGCAAGGTTGGAGGAGAGGGGAGGATGAGTTGCAAGGTTAGGACATGCTTTTGGATGTGGAGTGCAAGGAAGCATAGACATTTGAGACAATTACTTGGAATACCAAAGTATCATGCGGTCCCAGGGTTTTAGAAGGAGTGAAATTGATCACTGCCTCTACACTAAAAGGGCTAAGGATAATAGCCTGATAATCTTGGCACTATATGTGGATGATATGCTATTGGCTAGCAAGAATATTTATGAGCTAGATGCATTAAAGGCCAAGTTGCATGAGTCCTTTGATATGAAGGATTTGGGACTTGCAGGTCATATTCTTGGTATGCGCATCATGCGTGATCGGAGTAGGAAACTCCTTTGGCTTTCACAAAAAGAGTATGTTACAAAAGTATTGTAGTGTTTCAATATGGAGGGGGGGAAGGCAGTGAGTACTCCATTGCCTCCATATGTGAAACTGAGTCGTACAGATAGTCCCAAATCAAATGAGGAAAGGGCCATGATGGCCAAGGTTCCTTATGCATCAGCAGTTGGGAGTCTTATGTATGCTATGATAGCTACTAGACTAGACATTGCATTTGTAGTGGGACTTGTTAGCTGGTATATGGCAAATCCAAGAAAGAGGCATTGGGAGGCAGTTAAGTGCATCATGAGGTACATGAATGGTACTAAGGATATGTGCATCTGCTTTGGTAAAGGAGACATGCGTGTACTTGGGTACATAGATTCAGACTATGCAGGGCATGTGGATAGTAGGAGATCCACTTCTGGTTATGTGTTCACCTTTGCAAGTGGTGCAGTGTCGTGGATGTCTCATGCATAGAAGTGCGTTGCTTTGTCTACCACAGAGGCTGAGTATTGTTATGGATAAAATTGTCTAAGGAAAAAGGCATTAATATGTATGTGTGTTTGTATATGTGGCAATAGTATAATAAAATATGGTGTGCATAGGGCCCAAGGTTGAGGTGGGAGGGCATGACCATGTGCCACCCTTCCATGTAAGAGGACCCATAAGGTGTGTTGTACATAATCCATGATAGTAATATTATAAAATGCAAGGTGGCATGGCTCCTCCATGTGCCACCCCTCCACCTAGGTTGCATTTAGTGAGATATGGCTCAAAGTCCATGGGAGAAGCAATATAAAATAGGTGGAGATGGATATTATATTGACTTATTCCCTCCATATGGGATAGGCCCATGTGGGGGAGGTATAGAAGGTCCAAGAGAGCAAGTTAAATAATGGGGAAAGTAGGATGAGGTGGCAAGATTCCTTGTGCCAATCCTCCACTTGTCCTCCTAGAGGTTTGAACATATTATAAAATTGGAAAGAGACCAAGGGAGTATCATAGACTTGAGATATGGGGCTTGATTTATGTGGAAAATTGAGGCAAAGGGTTGTTGCACACAATTGAGAGTGCGTAAACACCTAGCCCACATGGGAGACTTTTCCACACACACCATGCATGTGGGAGGATACATTAATGGGGAGAGACCCCCTCTTTTGGCTATAAAAGGAAGGGGCTATTCCTTGATGAGACACGCTCATTCTTGTAAGGCCACCTAGCTAGTATTTTGATATTTCCCTCTCATCCCTTCTTTCAAATAAAGTATGGTTCTCTTCCCTTGATGTCTCCATCTCTACATTCCTCCTCCTATCATGTACATGCTTCTCTTCCCCCTCTCCTTTTCCCCTTGTGTCATAGTCTCCCTCATCCTTCCCTCCATTTCTAATTCCTTTTTTCCTCCTATGACAACCGTTCACCCTCATGATCTCCTTTTCTCTATGGCCCTTGAGCGTCGCCATGCTTAGCCTCTAGCCTCTGGTCTCGATTTCTTTTCTGGCTAAAATATTTGGTGTGGCTACTAGGATACGAATCTCCACGGCTAGTGGCAAATCTTCTACTCATATGGGTCACATCTACAAAACTATACCATCTGTGCTCTTTCTAAGCTACTACGCGTGCATTCGATTCGCGCGTCTCCTGTGCGACAGTTTTTTTTTTGGGGCTGCTGCAACTTCTGGTTGCGAACAGTTTTCTGCATTCACCTGCGTGACAGTTCCGACAATTCTCTGGACTGCTGTGGCTTCTGGTCGCGGATAGTTTTCTGAGCCCCTGCAAAACTTTAATAGTCGATCCCGTGCCCCCCTCTCTCTTCTCTTCTTCTTCTCCTTCTCTTTCTCTTCTCCTTCTCCTCTCCTCTCCTCTCTTTTTATTAAAGAGTAGGATTTGAACCCAAGACCTCCCCCTTCACAAAAGAAAGTCTTATCATTGGGCCAACAAGTTGGAAGAGGGAAAAATGTCATGATTTTTGTTCATATAATGAAATCGCGGGAATTGTAACTCTCTAACCGTAGGGAATTTGCTCTTGCTGTAAAAAGCAAAAATACTTCATTTTATGTGCTCTATCCACATCTCTTGCTAGATTGCCGATTCAGAACTTCTCCAAGCTCACTTCACAGACGCACGCCACACGAGGAGGGTGGACATTTATGTCACTTCTCGACGCGTTTAAGGAATTGGTGCCTATTCCTCCGCACCTTATGATTACCAATGCACGAGATGTCTTCCTTGATCTTCATGTCGACCTTCAATGGCTGATTGTCCAGTGCATTGTTGAAGGAGATGACGGGTGGAATGATACACCATGGATGATTCATGGTGAAGAACTACTGATACGTTGGGAGGATTTTGATTTTCTACTCATTGTGCGGTGATCGAACTACTTGTTGCTTCAAAGGTAATTAAAACGGTGTCCTTCATCAAAGGGTGTGATGCTCCCCAAGCTTGGGGGGAGATTTGGCACATCTGCTTGTTGAATCCTGTGGATAAGCTAGTCCTGAATGGTTTATTCACAATCTCATTACAAAGGTTTCTAGGCCGCGGCTATGGTTGGTAATGTTTCGACCAAGGAATCCATTTGTACCTAATCAACCTTTTGTGCCTCATTTCGAGCTTCAAATTGTAATTCTTTTTGGGCTTAAGATAAACTATCAACAAAGGATTGCAAGTTTATTTGGTGTTGAACGTTTGGCTCAAGTGTTGAATTCTCCCCACCCTCTCCTCCTACCTATCTTGGACTACCGAGAAACTTAGGATGTCTGAATTTTATTCTTGGTGTGATGACATCTTGGATTCTTCAATTTGATGGAGCTTACAAACCTTTGACCAAGGCGGCTGGTGTGGGTGTGAAGCTCACTTCACCGGGTGGTGAGGAGTATTGTTACAACAAGTCTTCACCCGCAAGTACTTGCAATCAAGCTGAGTACTCGGCGCTCATTTTTGGGCTACAAAAGGCACAAGAACATCATGCCAAGCAATTGGAGGTGCAAGGAGATTCTCAACTAGTGTGTGAACAAGTTAGTGGAAGGTGGAAGGTGCGGAGCAAAGACTTGGTTCCACGACATCAACAAGCATTGGAACTTTGCAACCAATTTGAAGAGGTAAAAATTCAGCATATCCCTCGAGCTCGAAATCTTGTTGCTGATTTCTTGGCACGTGAAGCTTGTACTTCAATCACGCATGACGCGAGTGGAAGCGCCACCCCAACAAAGCCGCAAGCCACAAAGGAGGGTGATCATTTGTAAGGAATGCAAAGGTTGTGGTCTTCATGAAACTGAGTGTTGGGCATACTTGATACGAGTTCACCGACTTCGGAAGATCATCAGGAGGGTTCTCAAGGACATTGAACAAAAGAAGGATGCCAGACCACACACCCCTTGAAGAAATAGCATGGTGACTACAAGAACTGGAAGAAGCTGAAGGTGATGTGCAAGCTCTCCAACTGTTGACATTTGTCATGGCATTCTTATTTGCCTTGATGAACAACCTCATGCAACGCCACGCCTCTAACCCTCGCTTGTAAAGATCGATGTGATATCATGAGGGTTGGTCCTTTTAAGATTGTCTATGTGCTATTCTATGCTGAAGATTCTTCTCGTGTAGTATTTCACACTACACCAGTCACACCCTACCCTACCTATGTGTGCTTTCTGGATGTATCTTCACCCGATTTTTAGTTCAAGCTTCCTCTTACTATTGTTCGTCCATAGATAAGCCTATCTTTTCTATCTTCTAAGCATGGCTGACATTCTCGTGTTTTGTGGACAGGTGGAAGAAAATCCAAATGAGTATCTTGTGGCCTTCAAGCGCCGTTGTGTTTCTCTCAACTTTCTTACTGAAGACAGATGGCTATTGGTTCTTCCCACATTTCTAGAGGGTTTGGCTCAAGTGTGGTATGAGAAGCAAGCTGAAGACGTTTGCCAAAGCTGGCCAAGGTTGACAGCAATGATGATTGAGTATTTTGGCAAAGAAGAGGAGCCGGAGAATGTGTACCTGTAGGTGGCAAACTTGAAGCAGTCAGAAGGTGAGACGGCACGTCGATATGTGGATCGAGCGGCCGTGCTCCTGGACCGTTTGATTGCCACACAGGAGGACAATGCCGGATTTCGAGCCGGAATGACTCAGCATGTGCTGGGCTACCTTGTAGCAGGAGCGAGTGATGAATTCCGCCTCAAGCTTAGATGGGAGAATCCAGAAACTATGGTGCTAGCGCATGAGATTGCTCAAAATTTTGATAAAGTTCAGTCTGACCCCGCTTCAAAGAAGACGATTGTCCCTCCGCATCCCCCTCAATTCCTGCAACAACAACCTGGGGGGTCTAACTTAGGGGCATACCCCCACCCCTCATCAGGGATGTATCCACCGCCTCCACCTCAAATGTATGGTCCTCCCTTAGATGCTTACCCTCAACAAGGTGGATATCCTCATCCTCTGCCTCGAAGATTTCCCTAGACTCGCCCACGAGCCCCCCTCCTCTCTACTCCCGTGGCCCCTCCAACTAAAGAGGCCCCCCCTGCAATAGAACCTGGAGTCAATGACCTAGCCAAGGCCCTGAGAATGATCTTCGGCTTGAGATGGTGGGCATCAGAAATCAAGCCAACCGCCCTCCACGAGACCGTGCTAATGTTGTATGCTACGAGTGCCACCAGAAGGGTCATTATCGCACAGAATGCCCCAATATTCCAAGGGTGAATCTTCTAAGTGAGTCGGGCACTGAGGATTCTGATGTAGAGATCCTTGACCTCGGGAAAAGAAGTCATGCCACCTCGGACCCCTCTCCAAACCATGGACCGGGCCGCCCCAGGAAGAAGGTGTCCTTCTTTCCCATCGGCTGAGGGCAAAAGGACTATTCGGTCATTCAGGACCTTGCTCATCGGTCTTTGAGCATCACACTCCCTCAACTAATAGCATTAAGCCCTAAGGTGAGACGTGAGCTGCAGCAAGGTCTCTCAACAAGGAAGACTAAGAAAAAGGGAAAGGTACGAGAGGTGTCTTCTATCTCTGAAGAAATTGATCGGCACCCACATACAGTAGATGTCATCATAGATAATTGCCGTGTCAAAAATGTGTGTGTTGATGGGGGAGCTGCATGTAATATCATGGTGCCTCGAATCATGAAGAAATTGAATTTGAAATGTACAAGGCATTCCTCCACTCGAATCAAGGTAGCAAATGGTCGACGACTCGCCACCATGGGAGTCATTGAGGATTTGCCCATCACTGTCAACGGGTTGACCACCACTGTCAATTTCTATGTAGTGGACATTGAAGATATAGGCAGAAGTTACCCAGCCATACTCGGGAGACCATGGTTGAGAAAAAGTGATGCAGTCAGCTATTGGAAGACAAGACACATGTCTTTTGGTGCTTCCAAGGAGAAAATCCCGGTGCAACCTGGTGCCATGGAACCGGAAGAAGAAGAGGAGCATGACAGTGATACTCTCTCATCCTCAGTGTCTGAGTCCATGGAAGAATCAGACGGGGGGGAGGAATTCTCAGAGGAGGAAGTTTACATGATGGGGGTGTCTCCGACCCTGCCACCTGCAGAAAAGATAACAGCTAGTCCTCAACAGCTCGAATTAATGCTTTCTCTAGATCTCACTCCAAGTGAGAAAGATGAGTTTCTCGAAATGTTCAAAGATTTCCCTGACCTCTTTGCAACTAGCTACCACCACCTTCGCCATGTGACTGCCATAGAGCACAAGATAGAGTTGAAGCCTGATGCGAAGCTTGTGGCTGAGATTAGGGCCCCTGCAGACCGATGCTTTGCGCTCAGAGTTGTAGAAGCTTGTGGAGGCTGGGTTTATTGTTCCGGTTCACAATACTGAATGGGTTTCACCAGTGGTAGTCATCCCAAAGAAAAACAACAAGTGGCGGGTCTGCATCGACTATAAGAAGCTCAATGCTGCCACCAAGAGGGATCATCATCCTCTGCCCTTTCAAGACCTCATTCTTGAGAAGGTAAGTGGTCATGAGATGTATACTTTCTGTGATGGTTACTCTGGATTTTATCAAATCAGAATTGCCGAGGAAAATGTGCTTAAAACCACATTTGGGGGACATTTGCATTCAAAGTAATGCCATTTGGCCTCACCAATGCTCCTGCTACCTTTCAAAGATTTATGCAGATGGTGTTTGCTCCTTATTTGGGGGATTTCTTGGAGGTGTTTTTAGATGATTTCTGTATATTCTCGTCACATAAGGAGCACATCATGAAGGTTAGATTGGCCTTTCAAAGGGTCAATGATGCAAATGGCAGTCTCAACCCTGAGAAATGCACCATTGGAGCCACTCAAGGGAGGTTATTGGGACATGTTGTCTCATCCGAGGGCATCAAGCCTGACCTTGAGAAGGTAGAAGCCATCCTCCAACTCTCCCCACCTACAACCAAACGTCAAGTATGCTCATTTGTCAATCTAGCAGGATACTATCGCCGCTTCATTGATCAATATGCTTCTTTGACACGGCCCATGACTATGCTATTAAAAGATGGGGTTGATTTCTCTTGGGATGAGGATTGTGATCATGGGTTTGCACAAATCAAGAATGCTCTGGCTTCATAACCCATTCTACGCAATCCAGACTAGTCAAAGACCTTCTATATCAATCCTGGGTTTGGTGAGCACACTCTAGCAGGTATTCTTCTCCAACAAGGGGAGGATCGGTTCATGTATCCCATTTGATTTGCTTCTTGACAATTGCTCGACACTGAGCGATGCTATTCAGAGGCCGACAAGCATGCCTTGTCTTTGGTGTTTTGCATTGAGAAATTTAAGCATTATGTGGCTGGAAAGTCCTTCTTTATACTCACTGGCACTGGTCTTGCAAAGCAGGTTCTTCAATCACCAAATCCCATGGGCCGGTTGGCCAAATGGTTGGCAGTTCTGCAAGAATATGATTTTTCTTTCAAAATTGTAAATGGGGGTTGTTCTAACTTGAAGAATGCTTTGATTTATTTAGAAGAGTGCCTTGATATAACCCTTGTAGCAGCCATAGAAGTTGGGGATCCTTGGTATGGTGGTATCTACAAGTTTTTGACTGCTTTCTCCTTTCCTTCAGAAAGTACTAGCTATGAGAGAAAGAAGATCCGCAGAGATAGTAGGCACTACACCCTCCTTGATGGGGTGTTGTACCGTCAAGGCATGGATGGGGTACTAAGACGGGCCATTGATGCAGATGAAGTGCCTAAGGTATTGAAGCATTATCATGATGGATTTTGTGGAGGCCACTATGCCAGTGACTATACAGCTAAGAAGATTTTACATGCTGGATACTATTGGCCGACCTTGTTCAAGGATGTCACTTTGTATTGCAAAACCTATGAACCATGTCAATTCTTTGGTAGGAAGGATTTGCATCCTGGGCAACATCACCCACTGATGTCCATCCATCCGTTTCAGAAGTGGGGAATAGATTTTATCGGGCCCTTGCCCATGACTGCCCGCAAAAAGAAGAATCTTTTGGTAGCCACTCAATATGTCACTAAGTGGGCTGAAGCTATCGCCCTCCCTACTGCAAATGGCAAGGCAGTTTCAAATTTCATATTTGAACGTATCTGCACAAGGTTTGGGACACCCATGGAGATAGTATCTGACCATGGGAGTCCATTCTTAAATGAAGCAGTGGAGTTACTCATGGATCGCATGGGAATTGATCATCACACTTCTAGCATCTATTATCCAGCATCCATGGGTCAAACAGAGCAGACCAATGGCCTCCTTTGTAAAACCATGGGAAAGATGGCCGCAGGGAATAGGAGCCAATGGGATCAGAAGGTCACTGAAGCCATGTGGGCTTACAACATCACTCATAAAACATCTACAGGTCACACTCCTTTTGAGTTGGTGTATGGTACTGAGGCAGTTTTACCACTAGAGATAGAGATTCCGGCCTTGAGATTGGCACGGGAACAGAGGATGACAGAAGATGAACATGTAGAGGCCAGATTGGTACAACTTGAGAAGTTAGATGAAACCCGACGCCTTGCACTACACCAAACAGAGATCCAAAAGAATCGACAAAAGGCCCTATTGGATGCTAAGATTCGCAAGGGATGGGAAAGACACTTTGCTGAGGGGGATGTTGTGCTATGCTACAGATTGGACCACCAAATGGATAAGAAGTTTCTGCCACTGTGGGCTGGTCCATACAAAGTCATCAAGGAATGTAGCAATGGGTCTATACAAGTTCAGGAGCTGCATGAACCATATGGCAAGAAGGTGATAACAAGCGTTACCTCAAGCCTTTCTTTGTGCATGATGGACCCAGGCATGGAAATGCTGTGCATTCCCTACCTGGGGGGGGGGAACTGTTATGGATAAAATTATCTAAGGAAAAAGGCATTAATATGTATGTGTGTTTGTATATGTGGCAATGGTATAATAAAATATGGTGTGCATAGGGCCCAAGGTTGAGGTGGCAGGGCATGACCATGTGCCACCCTTCCATGTAAGAGGACCCATAAGGTGTGTTGTACATAATCCATGATAGTAATATTATAAAATGCAAGGTGGCATGGCTCCTCCATGTGCCACCCCTCCACCTAGGCTGCATTTAGTGAGATATGGCTTGAAGTCCATGGGAGAAGCAATATAAAATAGGTGGAGATGGATATTATATTGAGTTATTCCCTCCATATGGGATAGGCCCATGTGGGGGAGGTATAGAAGGTCCAAGAGAGCAAGTTAAATAATGGGGAAAGTAGGATGACTCTGGCAAGATTCCTTGTGCCAACCCTCCACTTGTCCTCCTAGAGGTTTGAACATATTATAAAATTGGAAAGAGACCAAGGGAGTATCATAGACTTGAGATATGGGGCTTGATTTATGTGGAAAATTGAGGCAAAGGGTTGTCGCACACAATTGAGAGTGCGTAACCACCTAGCCCACATGGGAGACTTTTCCACACACACCATGCATGTGGGAGGATACATTAATGGGGAGAGACCCCCTCTTTTGTCTATAAAAGGAAGGGGCTATTCCTTGATGAGACATGCTCATTCTTGTAAAGCCACCTAGCTAGTATTTTGATATTTCCCTCTCATCCCTTCTTTCAAATAAAGTATGGTTCTCTTCCCTTGATGTCTCCATCTCTACATTCCTCCTCCTATCATGTACATGCTTCTCTTCCCCCTCTCCTTTTCCCCTTGAGTCATAGTCTCCCTCATCCTTCCCTCCATTTCTAATTCCTTTTTCCCTCCTATGACAACCATTCACCCTCATGATCTCCTTTTCTCTATGGCCCTTGAGCGTCGCCATGCTTAGCCTCTAGCCTCTGGTCTCGATTTCTTTTCCGGCTAAAAGTACGTTGCAACCACAGAGGGTTTCAAGGAGGCTATATGGCTTGATCAGCTAGTGCTAGATTTGGGGATTCATACAGGTGTACCGACATTTCATAGTGATTCCATGAGTGCTATTCAGCTAGCACGGAATCTGGTCTTTCATGCAAAGACCAAACACATTGAGGTCAGGTACCATTTCATCAGGGAGGTACTTGAGGACAAGCGTATAGAGCTTGTCAAGGTTCATACAGATGATAACCCTGTAGATATGATGATGAAGAGTCTACCTAGTTAGCGGTTTGAGTATTGTCGTGTATTGATGGGCATTGGATAGTATGCTCACTGGTTGTTCTCCCTTAAAGGCACATTTTCCTTTAAGTGGGAGGTTGTGGGGGTTAAAGGTCACTGTTCCTTTACCCCAGTTATGTACAATACTCAAACACATATATATATGAATGAAAAAGAAGATTAGGGTGGTTCTGCACCCACCAAAACTCGTGTGGCTCTCTATCTCTCTCTCTCTCCTTCTTCCATTCTTGCTTTTGTTGAGAGCACTCTCATATTATATTTGTGCCACTAGCAAGGAAACCAAAGGATGAAGGGATAAATATAGTGGAGGTAACACATAGCAAGGATGGAAGGGGCAAGGCTGCTTATTATGAGGATGCCATGATAGAGCACCAGAGGGATGCTTCCAATAGGTAATTCATCCAAGTGACTACCCTAAGGGACCTTAGAAATAATCAAAGGATAACTGAGTTGGGATCAAATATTATCTTCAAGTTTCAAGAAGCCACTTCTGTGGGAGATATAACACTAAACCAAGACTGTTTGCAAGCTTTGATGTCACGAGGAGAGTTGGTGATTGATACAATTTTTTTTAAATTCTCAGGTAATTGATCTTCATGCTTAGGTGATGAATATAGGTTGAGTTTCTTGACTAATTGATGATATGGACTGAGTTTCTTATATAATGCATTGATAACAATATTTTTACTAGCATGTACAAAGCAGGGTTAAAAGAGCGGCAACAACTTAAGGTTCATGTACTTGATCCCTACATGTCTCCTTGACTAAGAAATCCAAAGGTTCCTACAAGTGATCTTGTAAAGTGGTTTAAACACTGTTACTTCACCTTGACACTCTCATGCTCTTACCTTATCACTATAAGTAATTGAATAATACATTTTCCTTCATTTCTTATTGTAATGTTGCCTTATATATCTGTCTTTTTTTTGTAGCAACCATTGGAGCCTCCTGTGTACTGATCTTCAACAAAACAAACCTTTTGTATGAATTCTCTCTATGGAACACATTCAGAGCTTGATCTATATGTTTCCTTTTTTTAATATAGCCCTATATAAATAGAGCTCTAAGTGCTTACCTCACCATTACTAACAATAGGATTTTATATTGCAGAGGCCTAAAAAGGTTATTGGATGTCTTGGATCATTGTCATCCAAATCTAGACCTATCAGATAGTGTTCATATTTTTTACTTAAAGGTAAGGATATTTCAGGATGTTCAATTATGTTTTTGGCCTCCTCAATTATATAAACCATATCTTATATCTCAAGAGAAGAACTTCCTTGTTTCTTTGTTTCTCAATCATGAATAAGAAAAGGCATCTTTGATGTGGCACAACAATGTAATATTTAGCAGTTCCAAAATATAATAAACTTAAGTGAGCAATGTAACTATGATGGATACTGTAGTTTTGTTTCTTATGTTATAGAGTATGTTACTAAAATTCAAATTGCTACACTTATCTTAGGGCCTTATTGAAATCAAGCATGACTTTTTCACAAATACTTTTAATTTTGAGACATCATATGTGTATGTAAAGCAAACAATGCCAGGTTAATCAAATTGCAAGAAATTTGAGAGATTCTATGTGTATATAAAAGCACTAGAGCCAAATCATGAAAAGAATAGGAAAATTTCAAGAATCTTTTATTTGCTCATATGTTCTTAAATCTTTTAGTGTATTAAACTACATACTTTTTCATTAATATATTTTCATTGCATCCTAGAATGAAAAATTTTGAGGGTCTAATATTATATATTCTATGTAATACTTTTTGTCGAAAACCTAAAATAACCGTATATTTTAGGATTTTGATAAAAGGGAACTGTAAAATTTGTTTAACTAAACAACAACCAAATATTCTTTTATTTTAAGGACTAACACTTGCAATTATCCAAATAATCTACAATAGTGTCACACACACACACACACGCATGCAAAAATATTAGTCTTAGTTGGGTGATTTGAGGAATCAAAATTTATAGTGATGAGAACTAGTGAGCATACACGCACATATGCTACCATTATGGATTTGAAATTGAGCCAAGGCTGATTTGAATACTTGACCAAAGATTTCAAATCAACCTTGAGTTGATTAAAAAGTTGAGAAAATTTAACCTTCACATGTTATAGAGATTGCTAAGTAGACACACTAATGTTGGTGGGCTTGCAAATCGACCTTGACTTGATTTGAGGCCTCAAAATATGCCAGCTCACACACACACACACACACACACACACACCACATGCACACACACATACAAAAATATTAGTCTTAGTTGGGTGATTTGAGGGATCAAAAGTTCTAGTGATGAGAACTAGTGAGGATACACACACATATGCTACCATTGTGAATTTGAAATTGACCCAAGGCTGATTTGAATACTTGACCAAAGATTTCAAATTAACCTTGAGTTGATTATAAAGTTGAGAAAATTTAACCTTCACATGTTATAGAGATTGCTAGGTAGACACACTAATGTTGGTGGGCTTGCAAATCAGCCTTGACTTGATTTGAGGCCTCAAAATATGCCGGCACACACACACACACACACACACACACACACACACACACACACACACACACATGCACACACGCACACACACACACACAACCCAACATCTATGTATTGAAAATTGACCCAAGGGCAATTTAAAAACTAAAAACATGTTGCAATGATTGCTAAAGTGCACAATCCCCTTATGTGTGTGTGTGTGTGTGTGTGTATGAGAGAGAGAGAGAGAGAGAGAGAGATTTTTAAAAATCAACTAGCATCTGATGTTGGGTATAGACAATTACACAATATGAGCTAAAATGCAAGGTCATTCTATTAAAGGTTGATTGAAGGTAGCCAAAGGGATAACTTTTTTTGCTGGTCCAATGGACGTTCTTGTCACGTTCAACTATTGGGAAATGGGGTGGTATCCACAATTGAGCTTATGGACCCTAACATGGGTGCAACCCAAGTTAAAGAGGCTCTGAGTAGTAGTATTGTGCATTGGCACTCAAATGCAATGCAACCGAATCTAGAGGCAACTTTAGAAACTAGCACACATACACCAAATGTTATACTTACAAGGGTCACACAACCTTTAGCTTGGTGGGAATTTACATGCTTTAACTATTAATGATTGATTATGTACAAAGTAGTTTTTATCATAACAACTTATCTTCAATAGCTAATTCTTCTTCATTTTCCTTTCTTAATAACCTAAGGAAATTAGAGATGAGTGGGTGGGGAGAAGATTAATCTTATGGTGAATAAAATTTGGAAAAAAGGACATGTGAGGGTCCCATGAGGGTCACATTCTTCTTGTGTACACATCCATTTGAAGCAATTAGATTATAAAGAATTAGTGTATGATCACATTGGGATAGAACCTTCTCAAGTGGTTTGCTAGATGGAACCAACAAAGAAAGTATAGAGGGCAATGCTAAGGTGAATTTGCTAATATGGCTAATCAAGCAGTTAGGGAGTAGATTGTAGGAGACCCAAGTTCTAGAATGAGAAAAATGTTGATAGATTTTTTCTTTCTACTAATGATTCATACATGGGGCAAACATCAAACGTCTTGATAATAGCCATACAAGACGATAAAAAAGAAGGAAAAGGAGAATTTAATGAAAGAGAAACAAGGTTGTCCATGAAGTCAATCCCTAGGGCTAGCAAAGGGTTGCACATATTGGTTGTTTTGAAGTAATTTTTATCAAGTTGCTAATCAAAAAATGGCTTTCATTATTCAAAAGGAATATTGGGGTCATTGTTTTTACTGATTGTGTGGATCACATTTATTATGCAGCCTAGAAATGCTTGAGGAGTACCTGAGAGGGATGAGGGCTATATGATTGGATTGGCACTTTTCATAGGAAACATGAATGATTTCTATAAGGCTTGGTACATAATACATAAAATTCTAAAGACAATTTCTATAGATACAAACAATAGCATGCCCTTAGCATCTAAAATGCAATACATGGAAATAAGGACATAAAACAGAATCAAATGAGACATGAAGAGGTGGGAGGATTGTTGAGTTTGTGCCCCCTGGGGGCCATCCTCATGGGGATTATTAGTGGCAGACTAAGGTTTGGAAGAGGTTCTTTACTTGGCAAGTCATGGCACTTGTCCATTCGGACATATGAACCTGGCACCTCAAGGCTAATTGGTCCATGCAAGTGAACAAAGGGTGATTGATCCATTTGTGCATGGCTTGCTACATGGCATTAAGCTTCCACACAATGGACATGGACAAGGCGGTGCATGGCTCGTGACACTTTGAATGAGCACAGGTGGATCGAGTCAGCTATGAGTTGCTATATCAAGGCATATCCATTGAGTTCATCTTCTCTCTCTTTGTCCATCCTCATATACATGAGAGTTGTAGGTCGATCTCTTAGTGTTTGTAATAGAGCAGCTGCTCCATAGTCGTAGGGTTGTATAGAGTGTGTGTGAGTGTCTAAGATGTTGCCTTCTTTTTGTGAGCTCCAACAAGGTCAGTAGACCTAAGGAGCCATCTATGGTAGTTTTCTTTGTGCTAGTCTAGTGTGGTTCTTAGTCAAAGTCCTCAACGTATTGTTTTGTAGTAATTGCAGTCTTGCAATATATCACAACTCTTCTACTTTTTCTTTAAGTTATTACGTGAGCAATTCTTCTTCTCGATTACCATTTCATGAGAGGATACGTCAATGAGCTTTTCGTGCAATATCGAGATAATAATCTCCATGCAATTCCAATTCAATTTGCACTTAGCTCAAAACCAACAAAAATTTGTGATTCAACAATTGGTCAAGTAAAATGCAAAGAAGAAACCTCATAAAAGTTTCACAATGATCACTAGGGAATGTGAGACACAATTGGTCATCCCATCTCTATACAATTAAGTGGATATCTTATGCGAAGTTAGAAAAACAATGGAGGTGTCAAACTACAAGTTTTGTTAAGGTCAACATTTAGTAGCTTATGGAACACACTCTTCATAGGAGGTAGACTATTAAAAACAAACACATTCTTCTCCTGGTGCATTGCCTACGGCCATGACAATCAGCTTTCCCCATGTTGGCAATCACAACAATGTCACCTCTTAGGTAGACATAAGAGAGAGAGAGAGAGAGAGAGAGAGAGAGAGCACTTTAACAAACTTTTTTAGCTTATTATCTTGTAGTGGTTTAAAAAACTTTTAAGAGACTAGAAAGAATTGCTTGTTAATTTTTTAAAGAAGATATTTAAATGGCTTTTTGTTTTGGGGATGTCATTGGAATGTGCAGAAAAAAGAATCATCAACAACTTACCCCTTGGGTCCTAATAGAAGGGGTGGCTACTAGTCTAGGTGCCAATGTCATTCAAGGTCCTCTTGGAGCAAGTGGTCAAGGTGCGAGAGGTAGAGACTACAAGTTGGAAGAAGGTGAAGAAGGTACAATGGGAGAGGCATGGATGGGTTGTAGAATTGTAGGATGTTGGGGAGAGACATGGATAGGTTGTGGAAGGAGAAAGAGATGAGGAGAGGAGACAAAAGATGGTGAGAGAGAAGAGGGTGAAAGAGAAGCACGGGAGGAGACTAAAGCAAACTATGGTGTAAAAGATACACTTGAAGAAGATGGGAAAGGCAAAATCGATGGTGAGAGAGAAGAAGATGAAGGATAAAATTGGGAGAGGATAGTGGGGAAGATGGAGAGAGAAACTAGACTTAAAAGTTAACCTCAATTGCAACTTGCAGATGTTCCAATCTTCAATGACCTTACATTCCGACAATCAAATGGTTACTAATTTCCCATTTTTTAATCCTAAACTCCACATAACTCTTGATTGTAAGGGTCTGTCTAATGGATAAATGTATTTGTCTTTTCACTCCCTTGTCATCTCTTGCAAACGTTTTTTAAGAATACATAATATAAGGAATTATCTTTTATGTGCCACAAAGTGATATGCCATCTCATTCCCAGTATTTTTCCATCTGTCTGTTATTGATTTGGTCGATCAGGATTGAGTCCATCAGGGAGTGCTAGAAGTAATCTGTTAATGTAGACACAAGACATATAATCCTATAAGTGTGAGTAAGCTTCGTGTTCTTGAATCAAATCGATTAGAGAACCAACTCGCCATCGGAAAGAACGTTGCCGATGAATGTTAGTTGTGAGAGGGCCGCCGGCAAACTGTACACGAATACCCTATCTGAGAGGATACTCCTGTAACTGTAGAAACATGGCCGGAAATCTGTTAAAGAATGAAACTCCCGGACGAACTAACTGTACAGGCATGATCGTCGGGATTGTGTCGAGGGGCAACATATAGTGTCTCATCACAGGGCACAATGAAAGAGAAGTAGAGCCAGCATTCTGTTTACGCAGGGAGCACACACATGCGGGAGCAACGATAGATACTTCCCGGCAGATCGATCTTCGTCCAAGCAACTCCGCAGCCTTTATCGATGTCGCCTCTCCAGAGTGAAAGGAATCGGCCGTCGCCCTTGCATATGGTAGCATACACAACTCTGCGATCCGCTGCGAGAAGCAAGCTATGGACACAGGTGGATATGGCGGCCGTGAGCACAATGCCATCCTCCTCCATCACCTCCATCAACAGCCTCTCGTAGATCCTCCTCCCTTCCATCGCCTCCCACCTCCCCTTGCTCGCCTCGAATTTCATCAGCACTCCGTCCCACAGATCATACTCGCCTTCCCCAACCTCGCTGCTCAGCCTGCATCGCCCTCCTGAAAGCCCCTTCCATACCCCCTCCTTCTCCTGATAGCGCCTCCAGAACCTCACCACATTGCCGGCCTGCGTATCCCACCAGCCATGCACCATCAATGCCCCGTTCACCTCGGCCACACCATCATATCTCAACGACGACCACTCCCCCGAACACATCACTCTCGGCAGTACCTCCCACTCCCCCCTCCCTATATCGTAAGCTTCCACCTCTGGCTCGCATTGATCATCCATAGCGGAGGATAAGACAGTCAAAGCTGGCGATCCACCCACAACGTATATCTTTCCTCCTATCGCCTTGCAATGGAAGCCCGCTCTAGCGTAATTCATAGGCTTGCACCTCTCCCATCGCCATTCCCCCCCGCCCAAATCCAGCACGTAAACGTTCGCGCTTAGCTCGTCTGTTGCAAGGTTTCGACCCCCCATCGCGAAAATCTTCCCTTCAGCAGACGCAATCCCGCAATCGTGCAGAATTGGTAATGGTTTTAGCCACGGAATAGGAGGAAGCAGTCTCCATCGATGGGTTTCCTCTTCGTATATTGATAAAACGTGACGCTTAGGCATTGATGTGGTTGCTAATTTTCTGTCCCCAATATAATTTCCTTCTGGGTGCTGATGAACCAGGACAAGCCCAGTTAATAACTGTGCGTCGCGAGTAAGAAGTCTGTACTCGCTTGGATTAGCTAGAGCCGCACGCCAGGACCTACAAGCGGCCCTCAAAAGAGGCCTGGTGTGCCATGGGATTCTGGGTAGCAAGGATCCCAGCACGACGCTGTTGGGAAGTCCCGGAAGAAGATCGTGAGTTAATGTTCGATAAGTTGCACACATCAGTTAATCTGTTTGACGGAATTTGGCAATCGTTTGAACAGGACTAAGTTAAGTCATTCTTGAGAGGATTGGCGAATGAATGAGAAGCGGTCAGAGCGATAATTTATTGAGTGGTTTTGCGCTCGTTCCTTCTCCCTAGAAATCGTGAAAAAGACTTTCTGAAACTGGGCGTAGCAAACCAGAAAACTTGGGCAGCAAGAGACGCGGCTCAGCAGTTCTCGTGAAGGAGCTTCAGTTGGTCTACACGAAGCGGGAAGCTGGCAAGAAGGCGCTACGATAAGCAACTGCACTGATAGCAGCTGGCGATGGTTTAAACAAAGGAAGTCGTCGGGGTGACTCGGGGAAAAACGTGTTCGAAGATCTTTCCGAATTGAATATTTGCTCATGCACAGCAACCGCTCATACTATTGAACTGAATTGGAACGATCTACACTCCTTCTACCGAGAGGTTGAACTCAATTCCGAAGATGCATGGAAAGATCTACACTCCTCCTCACGAGTTGACCTTTGAAGGCTTCGTGATGCTTTGGGGAGATCTACATGATGAATGATGCAATCAATATCTTGAAAGTTCGTCAATCCATGCTCGTCATTCTCAAGATGCATGGACAAAAACATGGAAATGCTTGTTCTTGACCATGCAAATGGGAACCGATGGCCATGGTATTTTGCACATGCCTCCATCTAGGTGAGCTTAACTTCCTTGCAAAGTATCATGTCCATCGTCTCCCATTTTTTTTGACTAGAATACCATCGAGTCATTATTTTTAACCAAAAGAGGGGATGCATGGAAATGTTAGCTCTTAACCATGCAAATGGGATCTGGTGGACATGATACTTTGCACAAGCCTCAATCTTGGTGACTTTTCCCTTGCAAATTTATTATGGCCATTGGGTTCCATTTGAATGACTAGAATACCACCGAGGCATTATTTTGAACCAGAATAAGGGATACATGGGCCAAAACATGGAAATATTCACTCTTGACAATGCAAATGGGATTTGATTGCCATGATACTTTGTACGAGCCACAATCTAGATGAGTTTGAGTCCCTTATAAAGAACAAGGGATACATGGGCAAAAACATGGAAATAATAGTTCTTAACCATGCAAATGGGATCAAATGGACATGATACTTTGCATGGGCATAGAACTAGGTTATTTTAAGCCCCTTGCAAAGTATCACGGCCATCGGGTCCCATTTGAGTAACTACAATACCATTAGTGCATTATTTTGAATCAAAAGAGGGGATGCAAGGAAAAAAATATGGAAATGTTAATTCTTGACTATGTAAATGGGATCCTATGGCCATGATACTTTGCACGGGCCTCAATCTGGTTGGTTTTAAGTCCCTTGAAAATTACCGTGGCCATTGGGTCCTATTTTCTTGACTAGAATACCATCAGTGCATTATTTTGAACTAGAAGAGGGGATAGCATGGGAAAAATATATTGGAAATGTCTGTTCTTGATCATGCAAATGGGATCTGATGGCCATGATACTTTGTACTACACTCAATACATATTATTTTAAGTCCCTTGAAAAGTATCATGGCCATTGGGTCCTACTTGCATGACTAAAATACCATCAGTGCATTATTTTCAACTAGAAGAGGGGAAGCATGGGAAAAAATATGGAAATGCTCGTTCTAGATCACGAAAATGGGATCCAATGGCCATGATACTTTGCACAGGACTCAATATAGGTGATTTTAATTCCCTTGAAAAGTATTGTGTCCATCGAGTCCCATTTAAATAACTAGAATACCATCGAGGCATTATTTTGAACAAGAAGAGGGGAAGCATGGGCAAAAACATGGAAATGTTCATTCTGGACAATGAAAATGGGATCTTATGGCCATGATACTTTGCACGAGCCTCAATCTAGATGATTTTAAGTCCTTTTCATATTATTGTGGCCATCGGGTCCCATTTGCATGACTCGAATACAAGAATGATTTCTTCATGTTAGTTTCATTAAGAAGCAAAACTTTTATATTGGTGTTGAAAGTTTGTGTGCCCTAATGAAATCAAATGTTTAAAATGTTCGCCAGGGTTTGAAACTTTTATGCAAAAATTTTGAATTACATATTTTACTTCAAATATACAAAATTATGCTACATGCTATCAATATTGAGGAGGTACTACCAAATTTTTTAGTTAGCATTCAAATCAGGACCAATACGGGATTTACAAAATGAAATGTTTGAGATGTGGAAAAAGGGAGAGGTGTAGGGGCAGAACTAGATGAAGTCTAAGTATGACCCCAACATCATTCTAAAAGGATAGAGAAAAAGAAGTGATATTTCTATGAAGGCACTATCACATTACTTGAAAATCACAGTGTGGAGATTAGTGCAGGTAATTAAGGATAAAAAGTTCATCCTTTCTACATTTATCCTAAGTCAAGGCACGAGACCTCACCCTTAATCAGATGTCTCAATTTTTTGATGAGTAAGCTCCTATGTTTGTTTTTTATAAGTCTATTTTCATTTATTTTTATAAGATGTATATGTATAATTCAATGTATTCTTTTTACCGTAGCCATAAGACTTATATGAGAATGAAAGAGCAAACGATGGTCCAACTCAATGTACAATCTTGGGAGTAGATAGTAATAAATTATCTAGTCTCCAATGCATTTTACTCCTTGAAACCATTATTTGTAGGTATATAATAAATTTATTGTTTTCAATTTCTATTGATTAATTCATAGCATTGTTCAATTTTTCTTTTAGTTGTAATGCAAAAAAACACATCAAAATCCAACAGCTTGGACTTTCCTTGTCGAAGTAATTTTCTTTCCCATATAGAAGCAATAAGGCTTGAAAAGGAGAAGAGATATGATCTCTTTCTTTTAGAGAAGGATGATAGTATGAAAAGCTTCATGCCTCTCTGACCCTTTAAGGGTTAATTATTATAATGTTTTTTGCTGTGATATGAAGGATTTTGCTGCCTATGTATATGCCTAAAACTTAACCATAGCCGACATTCCCTATGGTTTTAATTGAACAAAGGGAAGTGTCAATGATATCACTCTAGGACACAAGTAGATTGATGCCATGGTGTCGGTATTTTAGGCACGTAATAAAGATCAAGTTTAGAGGTTTATCATTTTCCCTTCCTTTACCTAAGCAGCATCAAGTGCAAAAGCTCTAATGGATCATGCCCATTCTTGGGAGAACATGATCATATGGTAAGTGTTATTTAGCTATGCTCATTAGTTTTTTTACATACTGAGATTTATGTTGACACATTTGAATATATTATAATATTTGCTTTCATTGATTTGATTAACAAGGTGAAGACCAATGTGAAGCATGTACTAGAAAACAAAATAAAACATGCATTTGAAAGGATGTCCATTGGATACTTCTCTACAATAGATAAGGGTAAAACAGTTTTACACTGTCATCATGAGAATATAAATAATGTCTTTCATTTTTCTACTGTCACTCAGAAACGTAGGTATATTGTCAACCCATCCCAGAAGCCACAGTGTTTAATCAATGAGCTTCTGGATTTATATATAGAGCAAGATGACTCAGTTTGTGATTTCTTTGTGGGGACAAGTACAACAGTGTGTTCTTTGCAAAGGCATAGGAACTATATTGCTATTGACAAAGATCATTTGCAAGCTGCATTCATCTTGCAGAGGGTGTATGCAATCAATGATCTTCTTAATGTTGATCAAGAATTTGGAGCAAAACATAGTACTGACAATGCAGTAATACAATTGGCATCTAGCTAGAGAGCCTAGTTAATGTAGTAATATCTGATGTAATGACATTAAACTCTTTTATTTAATATGATCTCTCTTTTCTTTCTTTCAGAGTATGCAATTGTCATGGTAATTAAGTTTTTAAAGCCGTGTATAATTATTATTTTCCTTAATTTTATAATATTTATGTGTTTCTATAATTAGGATTTTTCTTTCTTCATAGTATGCAATTGTCATGGTAATTAAGCTTTTGAACTTCTTGTATAATTATTATTTTTCTTTAATCTATGTGTGTACTTATAATCAATATATTTGCAAATCTTGATTATTGATTTTTTTAATTATACTTTTTTACATTTATTTTGTTCTACTTTTTTTAAATAATAAACTGAAGTATGTTTATTAGTACATTATTTAGCAAGCTTTAACAAATTATAATTATTCAAATAAGAGTTTTTGTCTTCAAACTTCCATATCATCTTAGATTTATCATTTTTAGATAGGAGGCATCCTCTACAAACTTAATTTATTCCTTTTTTTTCAAAAACTCAGGTAAAATATCTAATTGATGAAGGCTTCTTAATGTAAAGTGGGAAAAAATTTAAATTTTCCACCTTGAGGTGCTCCAGGTGCACCACCTTTCTTTACAATATTGAGATCCAAAATTTTATTCAATTACAATACTATGGAAATAGACACCTTCACACCTATCTTCATTTTTTAATCTAGTGAAAATATGATAAAATATTGCATAGAATTTTAAACATGACTCAAATATAGTACTTCAAGAATTTGTTCAATTAACCATATATATGATGTATAGATACACCATTTCTTTGGAATAAGGAATAAAAATTATTATTCTATTATTCTGGAACTCATTCAAAGTCAACCGATTCTAGTGTTGCATTAAGGATCAAGTTTACCCGAATGATATTTACTATAATAGTTTATATCTTCACATAATATCCATTCTTTTCTCTAAAGACTTCAAGAGCTTAATTTTTAATAAACAATAGTTCTACTTACACATTTGTTATATAATTCATCTTGGTCTAAAGCCATTTATATTTCTTTTACAAGAAGTTGTGAATGTGCTAAAGGATTCCTTTTTCATCCTTGGCTATCTAAGCAACCTTTTCCACCCAAATTGGAACACCTTGTCCATCTAAGTATGATTTGAACATGTCAGATGTCCAAACTACAAAAAAAAAAAAAACCCTCTTGGACTTTAGCAACAAGTGGTATAAACTCTAATAAAGTAATGTGACTCTTTCTAAAGGGTCTTCAAGTATATACTTATATTCTGAGAAAAAATATAATTTCTTTAATGGTGTAATTCATTTAATACAACATATGGCTTACTCCATAAATTATCTCCATCCACTATATAGTGTTGCCATTAAATAACTGGAATGTATTTATGGATGTTCAGCCTGAAGTTGTGTGGATTTGTGTAGCCTAGTAGTGCATCATCTCTTTGTTTTGATTGTCTCTATGAATGCTCTTTAATATACCATCCTCTATACAATAGCCACTTATAATTCTCCTTGTAATAATATCCAAAAAAACTTCCCACTTTGAGCTAGCATATTGTTCATGATTAGAACGTCCCTTGACTTTAACTCTTTACTAAACACTATAAACACTATATTGGAGAATTTGGGAATCTCCCCAGTCCCACATTAGGGGAGAATTGGGGTCTCAAAAGGGCCTCATAAGGAATGGATTAAGAAATGGATTAGTCCTAATGAAAGGGCCAAGGTAGGTCCCAAAAAGTCCTAACCCCCCCTCACCTAGGTGCCACTGGGTTAAGCCCACAAGTGACCCCACCTCTTACACAACTCTTACTCCTAGGTGGGAACCAAAAAATTCAAAATTCAAAAATTCAAATTTTGAATTCCCTCCCTCCTTCTCTCTCCTCCCTCCCCCTCCTCCCTCCCCCTCCCTCACTCCCCCTCCTCACTCCCTCCTCCCCCTCCCTCCTCTTCCCCCTCCCTCCCTCCCTCCTCCCCCTCCCCTCTCCTCCCCTCCCCCTCCTCACTCCCTCCTCCCCCTTCCTCCTACTCCCCCTCCCTCCCTCCCTCCTCCACGCCTGCTCCTTCTGCCCTCCCCCTCCCTCCCTCCCCCATGCCTACTCCTCCTGCCCTCCCCCTCCCTCCTCCTCCACTGCTGTTCCTCCTCCCCCCTCCCTCTTGCTCCTCCCTCCTTCCTCCTCCATGCCTACTCCTCCTCACCCTCCACACCTGCTGGTCTACCCCCCTTTCCTCCTCTTTAACTGCTGGTCCTTCCTCCCCCATCCCTCCTCCTTCTCGCCCTCCCTCTTCCTGCATGCTGCTCCTTTAAGCCTGCATCTCCACACCTTCTCCTTCTCTACACTCCTTTAGTCATGGCACAATTGAGGATGTCTCCAATAAGTACTAGGTTCACTTAGAGTTGGAGGCTGAATATGCAAGCACACGTAGTCTAGGATTGAGGGGAGCTTCCAAAATCCACAGTCTTCATTTGCAAGGAAAGAAGCATCTCGACCTTTGGGTAGAAGGATCCTTGTATCCTTTAGATCCTGCCAACCAAAAGAGCCCTCCTTTCCATACAATGCATAAGCTAGTTCGGTTTGTTGGAAATGGACATGCGGGGTTGCTTGGTTATTGCAATCGGTTAAACAATGCTCAGTCAATGGCTATGCAAGCAAGCGAGATGCGTAGAGCCCAAGCAGAGATGCTAGCACATTTAGGAAATAGCACCATTGTTGCAATGCATAACTCTATGCAGGATCTTCAAAGGGAGAACCAGGATCTTTATGATAAAGCCAAAGCATTGGACTTGGAGTGAAATGCGTTGGACTTGGAGCAACATAAATTAGAAGAGTCACTCTGTAAGCTAGCTGAGTCCAAAAAAGGCTTGGAAAGATCTATATATAATCAAGTACGATGAGCCATAGAGAAGGAACGAGAGAAGGTAGAAGAACGAGTGCAAAAGATGAAAGAAACACGTTTGTGATTGAAGGAGAGGAAAAGAAGGTACTTACATAACATGGATGCAATTGCACCCACTGGTGGTGTTAGAAAGAGGAGAGTCCGGGCTATAAGGTTGGTTATCAAATGTTCCAATGAGATTACGCTCTTTTGTGCTACACTGTTTGTGACTAAGTTTTTATTATGTTCTTCTTTAGGAACTTCATGGAAGATGTGATGGGAAGAACAGAAGGGGATGATATTGACGAGATATTGACTGTTCATATGCTCTAGCTAGTTTATTGAAGTCAAGCAATGTCATTGGGACACTAAGGGACCCAAGACACAAGCGCCTACATGTGCATGTTGCTGAGGAGGTGATGAAGGACTTCAAGGATATTGTGGATGCAAAGGAGATGCTTGCAGCTTGTGATACTGCCGGTGTAAGTCGTGAAGCTTACACATCTATTTTCAAAAATTTCAAGTCTGCTATTTTGGGAAAGTATAAGAAGTCTACAGTGCCACTACCCACACCTTGGTCTGTGAGATCAAGAAAACAATCCTCTATTCTCCTTGCATTTATGAAGATAGTGGGAGAGAGGGAAGGAGTCTCACTTGTGGCTTTCTCACATACACAATGAGGGAATACACACAAAGGTGGAGGCTGAAAATAGTTTTCCTCTTCTTAGTTGTGAAAGCCAAAAGAACTCAAGTACAAAGAAATAGAAGAACCCTATATGTGGGTCTCAAACCAAACTCAGCTAACTAAGGTGGCATACTAATTGAGCCACGAACTAGAGTAGATAAGGATAGCTGTCATCCAACTATTATTCGTGGGCGGTGTACCAACTGCATCTGCGGCTAACAAGTCGGTGACATAAATTCACAACGGTCACCCTGGCATATCACGAGTGGAGCTCGATATCTCAACACTCCCCCTCGAGCTCAATCCCAATTCCTACACACCAAGAAGGTCTCTGAACTTGTGCAACTTCTCTGTGCCCAATGGCTTCGTGAATATGTCAGCTACCTGATCCTCTGTGCTGACATAAACTAGATCAATAAGACCTAGTAAAACCTTCTCCCACACATAATGATAATGCACCTCAATGTGCTTTGTTCTAGCATGATAGACTGGGTTATTTGCCAAGTGTATACTGCTCATTTTGTCACAATAAATGACAACTGGCCCATCTGTAGACTGATGCATATCATAGAGTAGCTTATGCAACCAAGCTACCTCACATGCAGCCATTGCTGCACCCCTGTACTCAGCCTCTGTGCTCAACAAGGCAACTGTAGGTTGTTTCTTACTGCTCCAAGTGACTGCAGCACTCCCAAAACAGAACACATATCCACTGGTAGATCATCTATCTGAAATACTATAAGCTCAATCAGCATCAGTGTATCCATGCAACTGTATCTGAACCCGAGCCTCATAAAATAGTCCATACTGCAATGTGTGGACTTCACATACCTGAGTATGCATCTAGCCACATCCAAATGAGGTTTCCTTGGAGCCTGCATAAACTGACTTACCAATCCAACAGCATAGCTCAAATCTAGCTTGGTAATAGTCATATAAATCAAACTTCCTACTATGCATCTGTACATAGTAGGGTCTTCTAGAAGCTCACTTGCATCTGTACTCAGCTTCACATTCTGCTCCAAAGGAACTGAAATAGGCTTACAGCCTGTCATCCCATATTTGGACAGCATGTCTAATCCATACTGCCTCTGCAAGAGCCGTATCCCACTTGGTGATCTAATCACCCAAGAAATAACGCAGCTCTCCCAAATCCTTCATCTCAAACTTCTGCTTCAATAGCATTTTCACATGAAGGATATCTTCATCACTATCACCTGTGATGATCAAATCATCAACATAAATGACAAGCAGCATAATACCTTTCTCTGTTTTTCTCACATAAAGTGAGAAATCTGCCTTGGAAATCTGAAAGCCAATAGTGACAAGATACTGTCCTATCTTGTCAGACCATGCTCTAGGTGCTTGCTTCAAGCCATACAAGGCTTTCTTCAACCTGCATACAAACTCAGGATGAACAGCATGAACATAACCTAGTGGCTACTCCATAAAAACCTCTTCTTGCAAATCACCATGTAAGAAGGCATTCTTTACATCCATCTGATGTAAAGACCATCCCTTTGATGCAACCATAGCAATGACTGCTCTTACGGTTGCCATCCTTGCAATCGGACTAAATGTTTCTTCATAATCAATGCCGTATGTATGTGCATACCCCTTGACAACTAATCTTGCCTTGTATTTGTTCACAGAATCATCTGCATTGTGCTTCACCTTATAAACCCACTTATAGCCAATTGCATTCTTGTCTTTAGGCAAAGGCACCAATTCCCATGTAGCATTTGCTTCCAAGGCATCCATTTCTTCATCCATGGCTTTCTCCCATTTTTCTTTTCCCATGGCTTGCTCAAAAGAAGTGGGTTCTGGTTCTTGTATCACTTTGACCATATAGGCATAGTGAATGGCTATAAATCCATCATATTTCAGCCTATCCACAAGATACTTGACTCTAGTAGACCTGTGCAAAATAGGCTCACTACCAGGTGCTCTCAAATCATCCTTGGTCTTCCTTACTCCAAGTGTAACAATAGAAGGAATACCCAACTCATCATCAATGCTCTATTCTAAGCCACTGGATTCACCATCCAGATAAGAGTGACCTGCATTCACATCAAACATGGGCTAATCTACCTTCTCTTTTCCTTTTCGTGATGCCGGCATACCACTATCTGCATTGCTTTGTGGAGATTCTCCTGATCTCAATCTGCCTGTCCATGGCAAAGTATGTGAACCACTACTAGAGGACACTGCAGGTCCACTAATATTTTGTGATTGCTGCTATGAATTCTGTGCAGCATTACCATTTTGTGCATCTACATCAATCATCACATTTACTGGTTTATACCAGCTACTCATCTCATCAAAAACATCTCTGCTCACTGTAAACTTACGAGTAGAAGGGTTATAGCATCTATACCCTTTGTGCTGCAGAGAATAACCAATAAAGATGCACTTCTCAGCTTTTGGATCCAACTTGGACTTCAACTTTCTGGCACATGAACATAGGCAATGCAACCAAAAATTTTCAAATGAGAAATATATGGTTTCCTACCAGTATACATCTCCTCTGGCGTCAGGCCATGTATTGCTGCAGTGGGAGTCCTGTTCATTATGTAAACTGCTGTAGCAACTGCTTCAGCCCAATAATAATCTGGTAGGTCTTTTTCATTTAGCATGGCCCGAGATACCTCTCCAATATGCCTGTTTTTCCTTTCTGCAAGCCCATTTTGCTATGGGGTATGACTGCATGAATATTGCTACTTTATGCCATGCTCCTATAGGAACCTTGCAAACTCATTTGAGAGGTACTCTCCCCCTCCATCTGATCTTAGGCATTTTATTTGCAGGCCTGTTTCTTAACCATAGCTTTAAAAGCTTTGAAGTGCCCAAACACTTCACTTTTCTTTTTCATAAAATACACCCAAACTTTTCTGTTGTAGTCATCAATAAAAGTGACAAAATAATGACAGCCTCTAATAGATGCAGCTTTAGTAGTCCACACATCAGAGTGGATTAATTCCAATGGCTTCTTACTCTCTTGAACATGCCTAGGAAATGGTTTCCTTTCCTATTTTCCAAATTAACAGGCTTCACATACCTTATGCATTTCTGCAACCTTGAATTTAGGCAATCCTGCAACAATATTTTGGGCCTACATTGATTTAAGTCACTGTACATTAACATGACCAATGCGTTTATGCCAGATATCAATATCTGCAACTACACCGATCCCATGTGCAAACATTGCTGCACTCAATTCAGGCATGTCCGCATCCAACGTAAACATCCTGCCCTTCTTCTTTCCTTCTATCAAGCGACCGTTATTTAAGCAAGTATGCAAGTAGATTAGACATTAAGAGAATGTCATTGTCACTATTATCAGTGATTGCATTAATCTCCTTGATCTTCATTTTTCCTTTGTCCTCCCTTGGACTCTCTTCCTTCTTATTTGCACCCCATTTCTTTTTCTTATCCTTTTGCTCTCTTTTCAGCTCTTGCAGCAATCCTTTTTCATGTGTCCTTTCTTGCCACAATGATAACACTCAATGTTCTATGCCCCGGATTCACTATGCGACTTCCCTCTTTCTTGGGACTTCCCCCTAAATTGTGATCTACCCCTTTGCACATTTAAAGCTGCATCATTCTTGTTTCCATCCACAAACTTATGTCTAATCTCCTCGTCCAACAAGCTACCCACAACATCATCAAACTTCAGTACTCCACCAAGTGCAAAGTTACTGGTAGCTATACGAAAGGTATCCCATGAGGATGGCAATGAACATAAGAGAAATATTGCCTTAGTCTCCGCATCAAAGCTCATCTTCTGAGCTTGAAGCTGGCTGAAAATAATATTGAATTCATTCAAGTGAGAAGCAATGGAGACCCCTTCCTTCATCTGCAACTCAAACAACCACTTCATGAGGTAAACTTTATCCGAGGAAGTTTCCTTCTCATAAGTGGCACATAATTTCATCCACCCCAAATCTTCCATAGTCTGCTCATTTACTACTGTGAAGTAGACTGACTCAGCAAGATGAAGTCTAATATTAGACTTTGCTAATGCATCCAAATCATTCTAATCATCCTCAGACATATTTGTAGGCTTAGCTCCAATCCCTGCCAAGGGTTTAATCTAATTCTTTTGAATAAGCACATCCCTTATCTGTTCTTTCCACAAAGAAAAGTTTATCCCATCAAACATTTTAATGCTAAAAAACTCCTTTTCAGACATGGAAGAGGATGGCATTTTGCAAATGAAACAAAACCCCAAATGCTAGTACCTGCAAGAGAGAAATCATACCGAATACCAGGTGCACCCAAATGTGTATGGCATTGCAAAAATGAAAGGTAATATCACCAAACCTCAAAGGCTCAAAGCATCAAAATGCATCTGACTCATGTGCATATACTATGCATCCATATGAGTAAATCTAGCCCAAAATAAAATGTCAACTACAATGGCAAAACAATGGCAATCCCGATGCCAATAAGCGCCAAAATGCCCACGGCAATGATCACTAGTGAAAATAGAACTTGGGATGCCTCGGACTTAGCAAGAAAATATGCAAATATCTCTCTTCTGCCACAACTCCAAAATCTCATCCAAGGATAGAGTAAGAGCCAATCAACCCTTGCATTTACTTGCAAAAATGAACCTTAGGAAACTAGGAGGAAACTTAACCTTAGGCAAAATGCCACATGGCAATCAATGAGAAGGTCTTGGAAACTTTGAGAAATTTATTGCAAAGAGACGATGGAAAAACACAAAGAATTACAACTCCCTCGATTCTTCACGGAATGGCAAGTAGCTTTGTAGACAGATGTTTCAAAAAGTCTTGAATCCAACAGGACAAATAGCTCTGCGAATGGAGGCCCGGATGTTGAGATCCCACTCACACAAAAAATGACGAAATGAAGATGTTGGAATAGACAGAGCTTCACCACAGCTTCAAAACTTCATGGAATCGGAAGTAGCTTCACAGGTAGAAGTTTTGGACCTCTCTAAATCCACTGGGAGTGTCTGAACTACAAATGGTGGCCTGAATATGTAGATCCAACACACGAAATCCACGCAAGAACTTGAATTTTGTCACTTTTTGCAGGAGTTATAACTTTTCACTGAAAACTCGGATGACAGAGATGCAAAAATAAAAAATGAAGTACTCAAAGTCTTCTACAAATTTTCTTTCGATCTTAGGGGAGAGATTCACTTTCTAGAGAAAGATATCTTCATCACAAAACTATCAGGTCTAAAATAGATTGTCTTTTGCCTCTAAAACCACCTACTAGCTTGCAAAAAACCAATCAGAGAACTTTCCAAAGGTTTCTAGAAGGTCTCTACACACTAGGATGTAGGTAAAGTCACCAACGGATCTTCTCCTTCCTCCCATAGAGCTGTAGTAGTAGACTTCGGGCTCCAGGCTCACACTCAGGCTTAGCTAGAACACTCGCACTTTGATACTAGTTGAGAGATGTCAACAACGGAAGCAGAATGGAAGAAGGTGAGAGAAAGGGAGTGCCAAAAGAGAGAGCCACACAAGTTTTAATGGGTGTAGAACACCCCTATCTTCTATGTCATTCATATATATATATATGTGTTTGAGTATTGTACATAACCGGGGTTAAGGTACAATGGACTTTAGCCCCCAAAGTTCGTTCCCTTCTCGTATCCTCGTGCCTAGTAGTACATCTTTGGCATCTCCCCTCCTCCTTGTCCAAAGCTCTATCAAAGCCTTTCTTCTCTATCATGATTGCTCTCTCCTTCGGATCCGTAGTAGCTATGTCACAACCCCTCTTAAATAGGCTCCTTGCTCTTTAGGATCATGCCTCCTTGCCTCATGGCCTTCACCCACTCTCAAATGCCCCCTGGCTACTCTTGCTTCAAGCCGTTTGGCCTTCACTTGATTGCTTCTTGTCTTTCTCCTTCTCCGCATAACACACACACACACACACACACACACACAAAAGGTAATGGAATCACCAAGCTCATCCTCATAGCCTCTTCATGGCAACTTGTGTTCCCTTCCTTCCTAGAACACACACACACACACACACACATGATCCATAGGCAGAGAGGGATAGGTAGGCAAGACCCAGAGTCCCCAGAGAGCAAAAACTTAGTCTTGATCTCATGATCTTGTGTCATTATCAATGTTGTGTTGAGAGAAGAGGTGTGGTGTATAATGTCTAAGGTGACTTGCCTTGATGTAGAATTAAAATATCCACATGGAGAGTTGAAGACATATGGTAATGTGTTACAATGTGAAATCTTGGCCATAACAAAATGAGCCAAGAGGATCTAAATTTGCTAGGGATACTATGACTGAACATATAAGCTGAGCAATGCCTTATAACTCATAATTTTTGTAACGGGAAGGGTGTTAAGCCCTTACCATAGTTTGTACCATTTGACAAAATCCAAGAAGAAAGGTTCTACAAAATCTACCCCACAGAGGTGGAAAATGAGCAGTATGTACTCCTAAAATGTGGAAATTAAGCACACATCAGAGAAGATTATGGGGATAGTAGAAATAGCTTGAAAATCTGCTGGAGCAGCTAGCCAAAAAGTATGGAGTTACTTAAAAGAAGTTTTGGATCATCGCAACAAAGTACTAGGGTTAGTACACAAGCTAGCTCAATAAGTACTCACTACATAGCAAGTTTTGTAATATTTACTTTCAACGGATGTAAGGGATTCATAGATGTAAGGGATCACTATTAGTTAATCGTGTGATTGCTAGATCCTGAAGGGTCTCATGTGGATTTTAATAGAATCATATCATCTCTCTCTCTCTCTCTCTCTCTCTCTCTCTCTCTCTCTCTCTCGTACATACATACATACATATGTATGTATGTATCCCTCTCCTATCAAAGAGATGAGACAGACGTCAAAATTGTCCTCATAGTTCCAACTATCACTCTCCTCTATTACCTGCCTTTTGTAGTAAACACATGGACAAATTTGGTTGACGAAACAAGCTATAAAACTTGTCTCCTTAACAAAGAGACAAATTTAACAGAGAAATCAATTCATTACTTGAAAACCATGTCTTTTCTCGTGTAGAGTGTACTCCAATAGGACAGAGAAGGTACGAAAATGATTATATGTTCTTGTGTGCTTGATTCTCCTTGATGTTCCTATGTCTTTCAAGCAAAGGTGGGTCGCACACTTGGTCTCTAAGAGAGAAGAGGGATGAACATAGCCTAGAGATAAGTTCTTTAAGAGACTTTCATATGTGGAGGGGAAATGTAAGCAAGGAGGATGGAATGAAGATAGTTTGAAATGACCTACGAGATGGAGGTAGGAATGCGTTTCTGAGTGTATTGGAGAGGTGAAACATTTTGGAAGAGAGAGAAACTGAGAGATTTGGAGGGAAGTCTAAGTTTTGGGCCAATTGGTTGAACCAAAAGGAAAATGTGACAATAGTTTTAGTTAGTGGATAGTTTGGATGGGAGGAAAACGAGGCCTAACATGGTCGGCCATGCCTACCAAAGGCTAATTTTTATTGTGAAGCATGAATGATGATTTTTGTAGGTTTTTCGTAAGAATTGAGAAAATTTCCCTAGAATTGGGGAGACTTTGTATAGAGAAGTCCACATGGCACAATCTCCTTGATGGATTCCATATTCCCTTATCTAGCCCTCTAATATTTTAGTAATTCTCTAAAGGGCCCCTTAAGTCCAAATTTTTCCAAAATGAACCCCTTCTAATGCATGTAGAGCTATATGAGACGTTTCCTAGTAAAACCCCAAGAGCATGTTCCCCACCAAACTCCCAAGAGCATACCCCCTCAAAAATTGTGTAAATTGTTCAACTTCAATAACTCCTCCTAATTTATGAAGGTGCTATCTTAGATGTTCCCTATTGAAGCCCCGAGAGCATGTCTATTCCCCTACTAAACACCTAAGAGCATACCTCCTATCGACCGAGGTTGTTCAAATTCCTTGCCCCCTTTGAGGTAGTCTCGGATGAGGTTGCTCCAATCACAAAATAATGGGGAGTGGTATGACATCCTTGTGCCTACTTCAATAATTGTGGCTTCATTTTGTATCACAAAGTCAATTACATACATGCGACCCAACCACTCTAGAAAGCCATCATGTCAATTGTCTCCAAATGAGTATCTAGTATCACCTTTTTGTATTGTGAACTTATGGCTAGATCCCCTGCCTTATATGGATAAGATACAATTCTCTAGACTGCTCTATAGCTGGGACCTCTTCTCCTTTACAAACTGTAGTTGTATAGCAAGGGAGGAGGGCCAAAGCACTAGAGGGGGGAAGAGTAGGGGATGAGTACATGGTTCAAGTAGCATGCACCTCCAAGTGTCATATACAACTAGGGGGATGCCCATGTGGCCGCCAAGTTGTACACTTGAATTCAGTGGTGGCCAATAATTTGTGGGCGAGGTGTGCTAATTATGAGACACATTGCCTTGATGCCGATTGGGGTCAAATTTCCATTTTGACAATTTTTGGGGGCTCAAAATTAGGTGCGACAAGCTCCCTTAGACTGCATTCCTGTTTCCTCTTAGATTTATAATCTCCAAGGTAGAAAGCATCTCATCCTCTCTTTTTTTGGGCAATAAAACAAAAAAGACCAGACGCTAAAAATTAAAACCTTAAAATCACTTGAAATTGCAGCCCTATGATTAAACATCTAACTTTAACAATGCAAGCATACCACGCATGACTATGTATGATTCTCGAAGCAAAACGCTAGGTGTGAAGATTAAGGTGCATTACTTTATTTGATCGGTTCTACATCGCCCATTTCAAAAGCAGCTACGCGACCTTCGTATGAAACCCTTTAAAGAGAGGAGAGAATTAATCAAATTTCAATGCCTGACAATTAACCTCCATGTGATGTGGTAATTGGCCAGAAATCCGGCTAGACAAACTTGAACATGCCAAATTTGCGTATTTAGCCCTAAGCAATGACTTTTTCTACGACCACCCTCTCTGACTGAAAATTTGGCAGTAAATTTGATAGCCACAATCTTAAAACATGACATTTCCAAATCGGGGCTACCTAATCTTCCGTCATTATAGAGGACTGCAGGACTCCTGATTATAGTTGCATTGAATGTACAAAGTGGAAGTGATTACAGCATACAACCTGTTCACGTGGGGACACAGCCTAGTAGCAGGCATAATGCCACCAACAAAGCACATGTATAGGATCCATTCAAACTCTAATTAGTATGTTATATCTTACTTCACAGAGACACCATATTTGCTTACTCCACTCTAACAAACATAACATGCCTGAACCGCCTACCACACTTAGCCTACTCAATCCAGTATCATTATCTTCAACTATACTGTCTTTAAGCCAAACTTATCTGTAGATCTTCCCAAACAAGCCGACTCACATCTCTCTAAGCTTCCAGGTCATGCACTTTGACTTGCAATGACTTGACATGCTATATTGCCTTATGCAGAACACCTGTAATGTTCCTATAATCTGTCCCCCGGAATAGCATCTTTCAACTGCTGAACATTACTCTTTGTTTTCATCTTCCTTTTTCATAAAATCCAGCTTTCTCCAAAGAACCACGGTTTCCGCCACAATTGCTGCTTCTGTGTCTGGAGCTATGTTGCTGTGAAAGGCTCGTTGTCATACCCCTGGAAACATCCTTGCTTTTGTCCTCACAATTGCTCACAAGCACCTGGTCTGAATCTGCCTCATCAGAGCCAAAGTCTTCATCAGTGTCTTCTTCTGTATCACACTGAGCAAATTTCCTCTTTTTTATTGGAATACTATTCTTTCTGTTATCAGAATACATCGTAACATTGTCCAAATGTGCCTGACTGGGTGAATGCCCTGTACTGCTCAGCTCATCATCAGAACTTAAAAGTGCATCTATATCTTCTGTATCTTCATGTACTTGACTCGGAACCCACTCACAATAGCCCTCGTTTAAATCTTTTGCTGTTTCTTTACTTTTGTTGACTGTACTGAGGCATGCAGTGAGATTATCCCCTGCCTTGCTGTCTGTTTTTATTTTTTGGAATGCTGCAAAAGAAGATTCCATGCCCTTCCTGTAAGCTGCCGATGTTGCCCCTTTGATGGTTGGATGAGTCAGAGAGTGTACATTGAGCATTGTCTCTACAGCTTTGTCACTAATATCTTGCAAATGGCCAAAAGGCTCCGTAGTGTCACTCGCAATATCAGGTGTAAGAGATGAGTGACCATTCAATAAATCCGGATGAAGGATCATTGTTGTTTTGCTTGCAGTTTGGTCAAATATAATAAAACTCTTAAAGCAGGCTTCGGAGGTTTGCACTTCAACTATGGGACCTTTTGTGTTCAATTGTCTTCCACCAGGAGCACCAGCATTCATCGTATCTATCATTTCAGAAAATAAGTGGAGGTGGGTAGTCATTACTTCCACGAAAAGCTTGAGGAAATACTGCTCCAAATTTGGAGATTTTTATTGCCTTTCACAGACAGATGCCATACCGGAGAGCAGGGTACTGGATGCTGTGTATTCAAGCTGCCACATCATGTTTGATAATTAATTGCAAATCTCCACAAGATATAGTGGAACGTGTCTTAAGTGAAGACAAACACATTTGCAGCTGCTAGTCTTTGAAGCTTTCGTAACTGATACTACCTTCACACAACGCACTCTAACAGCATGCTCGTTGAGTATTGGATCAAACTCTCCAGCAAGTACTTTTGATTCCGCACTAAAATTCCTGGCTCGATCTCTGCATTCACAATGTTTAACATCACTCGAGGAATCTTCAAGCGAAAATAGTAGTGCATCTTCTGCCAGCTGGTTTGACGAAATTAGGAAAGCTTTAGCACTTGAGAAACCCATATGATTTAATGGTCTGAACCGAAGAAGCTCAATGTTGAACAGCGCGATTTTAGCATAAAGTATCAAGAACTTAGCAAAAAAATAAAGAATCAGACCTAGAAAACTAAACCAGTACGCATCGGGAATGGCGACACCGAAATTAGCCAAACGACGGAAACCATTGAGTCTTTCGCAGGTAGTCATACAAAAGCTTTGCTTCAGAGGTACATTTAATTACTCGACAGAGTTCGAAGTCAAAGACCCAGTTCTTCCCTACGTAACAGGCTTTAGAAGCTGCCGGAAGTATTCAGCCTGTACATTAAAACCCAATGTCGGTAGTCAGTTTCATCACTAATTTCGCGACACTGCCATTCATGTTACTACTCCCTCTTACTCGAAGCATTTTTTTTTTAAATGTTTATTGCTAGAGAGGTCGGACAACAGCTTGGAGCAATTGAACACAAACGGTATATGGCTAATTAACCTGACAATCCAGCAGCGGTTGAAAACAAGCTATGATCCTCATTATCGTAGTAGCGTTTCCTGGGATGCCGCTGTCACGTTTGAGAGCCCGGAATGCTGAGAGGCTAGCTGCTTGGTACATCGCAACTTCGAAAGTAGGAACAAGACTGCCTCTCCCTATTTGCACAAAAATAATACGACACAAGCTTAAGGAACAAGCATTTACGCTTTCAAGGAAGGCACGCGACCAAAATGTCAAGGGAAACGTAACCAGAAACTAAAACGCTTGGTTCAAGACAAACAGTGGCCTGCACAAGTCCCCGAAAACAACTGGAATCAACAGATCTACGGAGTAGAAAATCCGAAAGACTGCTGCTAAGGGATGTGAGCCGTTTCAGATGGGGACCAGTAATCAAGTGAGCACAATGCTGTGCACGCGAAGGGGAAATGGGAGTTGGCACAGGATTTTGACAGACAAGGTCCAAGGCATGCTGGCAGAGATCAAGGTGTGCTAGAGGAAGGCAAGATCTACAGATCAAAGCCAGATTGGCAACATCAGATGCTATCCTGAAAACACCAGATCACTCGAGCAGGTAGGAACAGCAAATGTCGAATTGCAGGAATCAACATCAGGTGTCAAACGAAGCTAGCAAAAATCAGAGCAAGCTAAGTCTGATAATGCAGATCAAAGCTGGAGCTGGGATGAAAGCAAAAGAAGTCTGAAAGTGCAGATCAAAGCTATAGCTGAGTGTGGCATTGAAGGTGAGATTTCGAAAAATCAGAGCAATCTAGAGATGCGTGTGAAGCATGAGGGCAACATGAGAGCTAGTGTGGCAAGAAGGCAGAGGGGGGGGAGGCAACCCACAATGAGAGTGAGCTATAGCTATGGCTATGGCTATGGAGGATGTGCTTCACTGTGGCAAGAAGGCAGAGGGGGGGGAGAACTCACAATGAGAATGAGCTATAGCTATGGCTATGGCTATGGCTATGGCTATGGCTATGGAGGATGTGTTTCACAGAGGCTACAGAGAAAGCAGCCCACAGACCAGAAAGACAGCCACCACACCAGTACCCTCCCTCTCCTTTCATTTATTACTATTTTTTTCCCTTACTTTCACTTTCTTTCCCACAATACATTTTGCTTATTCTTTGGTGGCCATTAGTTTTCTCCACAGCCAATTAATAGGAATTTCCCGTTTTGCAATGTTAGTTGACACTCTCACTTTATACTTTATATATCAATGCTATGGGGACATACTCAAATCTCCTTGTCACTATATTTATTCGACTCTTTGCCAAAGAAAGTAGCGTGGAGTCCTCGTTCTTGAACTTTGGGTGGATGTTGGGAGTTGAGTCACCTCTAGTGGTTAGTCATGGCCTCTTGTCTATAGGGCTTCGGTTTGAAGTTTTCGTTAATTTTCTGCTTTACTAGCGTAGGCCGCAGGATGTTCCCATTTAGTAGGCCAAGTTTTGTAATTGGTCTTTCTTTTTTGAGGCTTGACCAGCCCTTTAATATATCCGGCTATATTTTGTAATATTTATTTATTTATTTGTTTATTCATTTATTGTACTCAACATTTCTGCTTTCTTGATTACACTTTCTTTACCACAATATATATTGCTTATCTTGAGATAGACATGAGGCATTCTCCATCTCTTATCATTATATTTATTATTTATACCACAATATATATTGATTATTCTATGATGGGCATGATGCATTCTCCATCTCCTTGTCAGTACATTTATTCTGCTCACTTTTTTTTTCTGATTACACTTTCTTTACCACAATATGTATTGCTTATTCTATGATGGGCATGAGACTTTCTCCATCTCCTTGTTAGTATATTTATTCTACTTGTTGTTTTTGTTTCCTTATTTACACTTTCGTTACTACAATACAAATTGCTCATTGCGTGATGGGCATAGGCATTCTCCATCTCCTTATCGACTAAGGGTGGTGGCATATGAGCTAGGCACGTCGCCATTCACTATGTATAAACCATGCACACCATGTGAGTTCAAGGGCTACAAGCTTGATAGAGGTTGCAAAGAAAGCACCCTAGAGAGAAGTACCCTCACTCTCCTTTTACATTTATTATAATCAGTATTTTATTCCTTAATTACACTTTCTTTACCGCAATATGTCTTGCTTATTGTGTGATGGGCACGAGGCACTCTCCATTATATTAATCACTATTTTAATTTATTAGTTGCACTTTCTTTACCACAATCAATATTGCTTATTATGTGATGGGCATCAGGCATTCTCCATCTTTTTGTCAACTAAGGGTAGTGTGATATGGGCTAGGCACTTCGGCATTCACTATGTGCAAACCCTACACACCATGTGACTTCAAGGGACCAATATAATCACCATTATCTTACACTAGATTTTCACCCAATCCTTCATAAATTTTCCAAAACTCCATTTTTAAACACTTCCATAAGCACAATTCTATAAAACAGGTGTAATTTATACCATTTAATGCCCCTTTGATGATTACACATGCTCTCTTGCATATTCCCTAAGGACTTCAACTTGGGTGCATATATTGAATTGCAATGATTCCATGGTATTCCCATTCACACAAGCTATAAAGTTATAAGTTGCATCATTTCAATCTCATTAGTGGAATAAATGTGCAGGAAAATCTAACGAGCTTGGAAGATTTGAGAGATCTTGGTTGTCCACCAAGCCTCTCCGTTAATTGGGGCTGAATTTTACCCAAATGACTGGCATAAGTCAAAGTGGTTCACCTCCTAGATCTACCTACATAAGCAAAAGTAAATCAAATTGACTTGTCTCATTTATCCATGAATTGTGGTGCTCATGTGATAAACCCTAATTGAAGTGGCAAGGTGATTCAAAAAGGTCAACAAACCTTTTTTTAACAGTTAAACTCTCCTGAACTACTCTAATGACATGTGGGTCTGGAAAATCCAAGATTCAAAGAATGCCAAACTTATGGGTATCAATTCAAGGAGGGGAAGTCTTTGGACCAAGAAATGACGTGTTGTTTGAGAATGGAGAGAAAGAAATTGCTAGATCAATAGCAATCACCAATAAAGATATTTGGACCATATTTCTATGCTCAAATTCATTTGAGAAACATTGGTGGTCAAGTTATCTTGAATTTGTGCAAATGTGTGGAGCATTGATTTATTAGATGGGCAAGTAGATAGAGAAAAACACTATCAAGGAAGTGATCAAACGTTCAATCTTGGAAGTTATAAAGCCCCCCTTTGTGCTTTGCCACCATCACAATCAACAAGCCCCCTCTTTGCACTTCACCATCATAATTAATAGCCTACATCATGCAATTGCATAGGCCATTGATCAACATAATCCCCAATGTCATTACTTGGTCAT